>NC_056749.1:401162844-401347844 GCF_019279795.1 Protopterus annectens
CAGGCACAAGGCATTCCTCTCAACTGCTGTGCCCAAGAGTCAATATAAATTACTCCAAAACAGTGGATGCTCAAAGGGTGGTTACATAGTACATATCTGTTAGGAGTTTATTTTATAACTTAGAAAGTTGCTATAGTATTAGATTCCAAAAGTTTCAATTAAAACCTATACATTCTGTAAAGAGGGGACAGTTCAGAGGTACATACTACCTGGTAGATGCCCTTTGATTTATTATAATGAGTTTCTGTCACTGCAAGCGTGGTTTTCTGGTTTGCTTACTGTTAAGGATACAGGTTTCAGAGCAGTAGAGTGGGTAAGCTTACTTGGTTTCAACATTAGCCCTGTCAGTTTTCAGGCTAATGGACTTTATTGTTTATTTGGTGGTATTGAATGAGTGTTTGTGCGTCACAGATCTCAGGCAACAACATGTTTCTAGTGGGCACTGTTTAAATGAATACTCTCGTCTGTAAATGAACTTTTGGGTACTTCTTAAATATGGTAGATAATTTTACATTATCATGTATTACTCTCTATTTTTGGATGCATCCTAGTCTGTTTTTTTTTTTTTCTCAAGCGATATTATTAACTGTGGACTGTCAGTTTCTCTCTTGCATTCCTCACCTTGTACAGCATCTGGTCTTACTTGAAACTGCCTAGAATTCGACAGAGCACACAGAGTGTTTCTCATATTTTGGTTAGGTCCTCATAATGATAGAGGCATTGTTGAGCCATTACATTAGACACCATTAAGTAATAACAGACATTTGAGTTTCAGAGTAACTTCCTTCAATTGTATGTTAATGTATAAACTGTTATCCTGTCACTTTTAATTTTATAAGAATAATATTACATTTCTGTCTCTTTATGCTTGGGCTAATAGTTTAGCGATATGTTTTCACATCTGCTGTGGTGAGTGAATTTCTGGGGTTATGTTATTTTCTTGAGTGTTCCTCTCAAGCTGCTGTTATATTTATATATTGAAGCTCTGGCTCTGTATGCTTGGGTAATAGGTTAGAGATATGCTTTCATATCTGCTGTGGTGAGTGCATTTCTGGTAGTATGGCAATGTCTTGAGTGTTCCTCTCAAGCTGCTGGTGTGTTTATATATCAGTCTTCTATCGTACCAGTTTTCAGCCTGCCTAAATAAAAACAGTGATTTGAAGTGATTCCTGCTCTCTTGCTCTGTAATACACATTGTTTGACTTTCAATAGATTATAATTTTATGTCTTTGAGATAGCAATTCATGGCAGCTAAAAATAAAATATTAGATGGAACAAACACTTGTAAACTGAAAGGAAAGGTTTTCTTTAGCATGGTGTTGCCACATTTAATTGCATACTGCATACCTCTCAGCTGTCCAGATTTTTGCAGAATGTCAAGATTTTGCCTCATACTTATAGTTTGTCATAAAAATTGTAGCTTTCTGGCAAATCACTGAAGACTAATGTCACTAAATAATGACATACCTTTGTGTTTCAGTCTTAATATCCTTTGGAAAATGCACACCAGATTTGGTCTCCCTTTTCCACCCATAATTTTTGTCGTTTTCTAGATTTTTTTTGTTTTAGGGTTTGAGAGGTATAGCATAATGAGTGTAGCAAGCTTTTGTTAGATTCAGCCTCTCATCTGTCCCCGATTTGTAGATTAATGTTTTGCTTTGTCCCTCCAAATCCTTCTTAAACTGGTGACTTAGTGTCAAAAGCTGGTGAATTGCACTCAATAAATAATCCCAATAATTAGAAACAGATATTTGTTTTACTTCAGAAAAGGTATGATAATTCACTTTCTCTTATTCTTTCGTTTTCTCAAGTTGGTCATACTAATATTTTAGAAGTGTCGTGGATTGTGTCTGGTTTTGTTCCCGATTCTGGGGGCATGAGCGTAAGTGTTTTACTTACCATAATGGTAAGCTGTATTATTTCATTAAACCAGTCACATCTGACTTTGTTTTAATAAAAAAAAAAAAAAGTTTGACTTGTACAGTATATGTAACAGGGTGTATATTGGGCTAAACATAAGCTATGGCAGAGGGATGGATCAATTTTCTATTACAGATTGATTTTCTCTGTCATTTAATTTCAGGCATTTCATGGTTTTCATCTTTTCATTTGCATTGTGAGGAACATTTACCTTCTTAATGTAGTACAAATGAGACTGTGTATCCTTTAAAAATGAGTGCTAAAGCAACACCAATTTATTTGGCATCTTTTGAGTATACAAGTGATACTTAATAATCCCCATATTTGGGCCTTTGTCTCCACATTTGGTTTACTTATTTAGATTTATTGTCTCTCAGGCTGAGAGGTATCTTTCTGTCTGCTTCCCTTCCCAATTACTAGGTTACAATATCACCTTGTCCTGTAGTCTTTAGTCTGGGACCCAAAGCTACAATTTCTTGGTTGTTGGTATGTTGTCCTCTCTCACCATCCCTTTAGTGCCAGTGATTTGTAGGTCTGTTTCATTTTTACCTGCATTGTGAGACTAATAATACCTTTGTGGTGTGAAATTCAGTTAGCATTATGCTACTGGAACTAGGCACAATGAAGATATTGGTCCCTCCAGTTCAGCAAGCTACATAGCTTTGGTGACACCAACCTTCCGGCCATTAAATTATCTGCTTTTAGCACGACTACCTCTGCATACCAATCACTAAGTATGTACAAGCCAGTCTGGATAGAGCTCTTGGGTCTCCCCTAAGTTGATGGAAGGGCAGAGACACCAGGATGGACTTCCCAAGCCTCTTAACACATTTGTTAAATAGGATAGCAAACATCATATGTGGAGATTTTCGAGAAGGTTAAGGACCTTCTCTCTGCTACTTCTGTTAGCAGAATGCCATAGGGTTAACTTTTAACAAAATGACCAAGTATCTGAGAGGCACTCTCTCTTTCACAAATATGTTTGATGGATTCAAGATAATAGCTTTATCTGGAGGGCTGACATCTGACTACCACTCGCTATACTTTTGCCAGTGAAAAGGAAGTCTGATATAAATTTTGTTTCATAAGCTCATGTCCACAGTGGTATCTCCTTACAAGTTCGGTCAAGGAAGATGGGCCTTTTATTCTGATAATCAATAAGTTGTTTATGCTTTAGTCAGTGGAATTCCAGTTGGCAACAGGATACATTTTATGATATGTTTTGAGTCTTGTATAGTTTACATTTGGAGTTGACATTTACTGCAAAGCACATCCCTGGTAGATGCAACTTTTGCATGACAGTTTTCGTAGCTACAGTTAGCCTTATTACTAGTTACTTTACAGAAGTTATCAGATGATTTCTGTATTTATTAGAGCCTTTTATTTCACAATTCTTTTTTATGAACTGGCAGCAGGTAGCTAGATTTCACAAATACCTTGGATGATTTAGACAACCTTGCTCCCATTGCATCTGAGCTCTATAAGTGGACTGCACATCCTTTCACTGATTCTATGGCAGATAGTACTAGGAAGGTGATGGGCCAGCTCATTCCATTTCTTATAAGTTTAACATTTCAAGTTAGAAATTGATACTCCGCTCTTTATTAAGTAGTGTCTAGGTGCAATGCTATAAAAACTCAGTTGTCAGGTCTTAGTCTCCTAGCCAGATGTCTATGTGCCCTAATAGTATAATACCAAGCTGGGAGAGGGATAAATGATTCCCAGGGAGTCCAGGCCTTCTATGGGAGTGAGTTGCTCATCCACTGGATGAGTACGCATTTGGTGAGGATTATGCAACTTTTGTGATGGGGGCTACTTTATGTTTGGCTGTGAGGGGAAGCATTTTGGGTCAGAAAGCTACTGCTGTCTTTTACTGCAAAGCTTGGTCGAAGACAGACCAGCAGGGTTAGATCAGCATGTAATTTGTTCAGAATCTGCTGCTTTCCCATTCTTTAGTTACAGGGTAACCTGGTGCCTCATTAAGTTGCATAGTATATAGTGCTGACAGGATACCAGATGAATTTCAGCTGCAGACATTTTGTTTCATAAAGTTTTGGTTGCTTCAGATTGCCTCCCCTGCACTTTCCTCCAGTTGTCATCAGTAGGGCTGGAGATGGTCTTGTAGTGCATTTCTGGCTTACATAGATGGAGTGATAGTGAAATTTTTACCTTTCACTTATTTCTTTATGGTACTTATTAAGTTCCAGATCTATTTAATGGTTTGGTATCATGGTCTGAGTGATGCAGAGGACAGCAGTCTTAGGCAGTGGATCTCAACTCTGCCTACAGTCCGTTTATACAACTGCTCTCTTTTTATACCAGTTAGGTTGAAATGACCACAACATGGTTTATATTTCTGCTTGGCCTCCAAAGTTTTCATAGGTTGTGTATCAGTGGAACGATGTTTCCACCTCCCATACCATTTTGTCTGTTATATTAAGAAGTTGGTTTCATGACAGTGCATAATAGCTACCACCAGTAGATTCACCTTGGGAGTGTATGTTAATTACTTGGTTGCTTGGGCTGATTGGTTATATTTGGCAGCTTGTAGGCAACAGAAGTTTTGGCATAGATCCAACATGCTTGCGTTCTGAGGGGCTCCATCATATGACATTAGGTGATGGTTAACTTGCATGTGCCATCTCTTTGCAGGAACTGTTTGGCTTATTTGACTCCTTATCTGAGGAGTAGCAGCAAAAGTTTTATGAGTAAAAGGATTTGGAATGAAAAAGAAAGAGAAGCACAAATAAAATGTGTACTAGATATATGGAAGGACATGAATTATGAAAAGAGTCAAATCTTTCAATAATTCAACTATAACTGTTAACTTGCATTTGTTTTCTCCTTTGTTGGAAACTTTGGAACCATTTGACTCCTTACCTGTAGTATGACAGCAAGGCTATAGGAAAGAAGACTTGAAACAAGAAATAAATAAAATGAAATAAAATGCATATTAGATATACTGAAGAACACAAATTATGAGTAGAGTCAATACTTCTAATAATTCAGTTCTGATGGCAATTTAAGTAAGTAGACAACAGGTAGGGTTACTTCTGTTTGTTTAGGATTCATGAGTAGTGAGGTATCGTGCCTGGCAGCAGATTTTATTCCTAACAGCCTTCTTGGTATGCCTTGGGAGTATCTGAATCACGCATTTGGTATGCCTCAGGAATCCATGAGCCACATATTTTGGTATTGAATGGCTTGCAATTATCAACGGTCACAGCTGCAAAAGGCAGGGAGGGGTATCCAGCTGTGACCCTAGCAGCCTGGTGGGCAGCTGCTGCATGGCCATTTCACCCTTTTCACCCCCTTTTCCTTTCTTGGGTCAAGTATCAGGTTGCATGATGGTTTCGTGAGCAACATGTAATGCTGATTTTTGTGGAATGGTCACAGCAGACCAAGTTGTCACCATTAGTATACCAGTTGTTTTGGGGAATGGGCCAGACTACCACTGCAGTACTGAATACCATTCACTGAACCATCATGCAAACTCTCCAGGATTGTCTACAGTGGTGAAACTAAACCATCGTGCAAACTCTCCAGGATTGTCTACAGTGGTGAAACTGAACCATCGTGCAAACTCTCCAGGATCGTTTACAGTGGTGAAACTGAACCATCATGCAAACTCTCCAGGATCGTCTACAGTGGTGAAACTAAACCATCGTGCAAACTCTCCAGGATTGTCTACTGTGGTGAAACTGAACCATCGTGCAAACTCTCCAGGATTGTCTACAGTGGTGAAACTGAACCATCGTGCAAACTCTCCAGGATTGTCTACAGTGGTGAAACTGAACCATCGTGCAAACTCTCCAGGATTGTCTACAGTGGTGAAACTGAACCATCGTGCAAACTCTCCAGGATTGTCTACAGTGGTGAAACTGAACCACCGTGCAAACTCTCCAGGATTGTCTACAGTGGTGAAACTTCAGATTTTGGTTTAGCAAAGAATGAAAAGAGGATTATGTGTAGTTCACAGTCTGTACAGCTCACTGATTGCCACTTATGGTCATGTCAATAAACTGGTCATACTAACACTGCATGTTCTGTTATTTATTTGTGGCTATGGGCTTGCACACAAAGTGAATTTGCATGTGGAAGAGTTTGTGCCAGAGAGTGCATGCAGCAGCTCAGGGGAGGGTCTTATCAGTAGCAGCTTTCAAGGATGTTTATCCTGCAGCTGTTTTACACTAGGCATAGAACCTGGAGAGTGGCAGGTAAGTGTCCACCTTCCTCCCTTTTGTTATTAAGGTGAATGACCTTTTCTTCCTTTTCATTTGCCCCTTCCTTTCCTGGAATGAGTAGAAAGGTACATGATGGTTCAGTGAATGGCATTCAATACTGCAGTGGTAGAATGGTCATGGTTGGCCAAAGTGGCACCATCAATACATGACTTACTTTAGGGGACAGGCAAGCCATCTAGTGAGGACTAGCATGTTACCCACTAAAGGGGACTGCCCACATTGCTGATGTTTCAGAGGTTGTTTTTTACAATGAATGGAAAGATCTGTGGTTCATTGTCAGTACGGCTTATAGGTTACAGTTTTATGGTCATATAAATTAATTGGCCACACTAGCATTATGTGTTCTGTTGTTTGTTGGTGCATTCATGGGGACAATGTGAAGTGATCCAAATACCTTTTATCAGGTATGACCCAAACCATAATGCAAAATAAGAATTTATGTTGAATCACATCAGGCTGTCTGAAAACATTGACAGATGAAGAATGCACACCCTATGGTAAAACAATGGTGTGTATCTAAAGGACAATATAAATATGTATGTATGTGTATATATATATATATATATATATATATATATATATATATATATATATATGCACACACACACATATATATGCATTGAGATGCAGCTAATAATAGCTAAGGTAGAAGTTATAGATAAAATTGTATAGGTTCATAGGTTCATAGGTTCATACTAGGCTATCTGCCCGAGGGCATTTACAAGCCTAGCCCATAGTTTTGTGGCTTACGCCACCCCTTTAGTATGGGGAACTATACCCATTATTTTGCTGTGCCTCTGTCGAGCAGTGACACTGAGGTAATCCCTGGTTTATATCTGCGATCTCCCATCCATTGGTCAAGATTTCTCTTGAACAAGGCCAGCGAGGTGCTCTGCCTCACATATACCGGGATTTTATTCCACAGCATAGGGAGTCTTTGGGTGATGAATCTATCCCTCCAGCACGTCCTATTAATAGCCGTGTCAAGGTTTAAGTCTCCCGCCCTTGTGGCTCTGACAGATCTAGATTTTTTGAGGTGAAGCATATTCATCAAATCTGGGTTTGACATGGCCTTGTATGTTAGGCAAAGGTCACCTCTGAGCAAGCGTGGCGACTGAATAGAGCTGGAGTTCTTTCAGTCGGGCAGCATAGAACAGATGTTTGAGACCCTTTATCCTTTTGGTGAGGAACTTTTGTGGCCTCTCCAGCTGCTGCAAGTGTCGGGTCAGATACATTCCGAATGGGGCATTGTACTCAATCATTGGTCTGATGAGTGATGAGTATACGTTCAAAGCAGAGTAAGGACTCAAAGTACCAAACAAAGGTGAGTACAACTTTGTGATCCATTAAGACCAATGCTGAGCAGCCCCACTGGTTCTCCAAAAAATCATTGGGTAACTTCACATAGAATATAAAACTGTTATACTTTTAGCTGTCAGTGATTCTTTTTATATAACATGTTTAGTGAGGGTTATGTTTACATTCATCAAAACTTTGATAATATTTTATCATTGCTTTAAAAATAACGTTTGCTGAGTTAAATATATTATGTCTCAAAGATCATCTACCTCTATTTTAATATAATTTTGAGGTTTATGCAGTGTCATGTTATCTTCAGATTAACATTTTAGTAAACACTCAAAAATGGAATATAGAAATTGCTATAAAGACTAGGAGAGTGATTAACTCTGCACAGAGAATATGGAAAGGAATTAAAAAGATTGCTCTAAAACATGAAAGAAGCAAACCTGCTTTATGATTAAAAGGTGATGTTCATCAGTATTACTTGATAAGAAGAAAAATGAAAAAATAATGAATCCACAAGTCTTTTCAGTAGTAGTTTTCAGTGTGGGAATGAAGTGGCAAATTTCTGCCTCATGGCTCTACAAACTGGGGATCAGTCTTGTCCTTTGATCACTTAAGAGTAAAGTTTGTTTGTTTTACTAATGTCTGAATTGCTTTTGTCTAGGAACTTTCTGTTGCAACATATTCATCCTTGATATTGTGGACTGGTCATAGCTGAAAAGGATTATGAGCCAAGCTATTCCACCAGACTAATCCCTAATGGAACATAAGTCATTGAAATGGATGTGGAAATAAAAAAAATCTTGTGGAAATGTATAAATATCATCTTGATGTATTAAGAGCAAATGTATTTACATTCTGATTTTTGTTTTAGAGATGGAGAAATCCCCCCACTAAAAAATGAATATACAGGTTTTAACACTGGCAGAGTAATAACAGAAATTAGGCAAAATTAGAACACTCAACCACATAAGTGAAATAGTGAAGAAATAAATGAAATGTCTTGGGAAAGTTTAAAAAATGATGTTAAAAGCAATAGTAATGTATTAATAAGATGTCTATAAATGAATCAAGGTTGCCACAGTTTGTGTACAGATGTGAACAGTCTATAGTATATAAATTGGGTGTTCAGATTTCATAATAATGCTGTTATACTTAATATAACAGCAGGAGAATTAAATACAACTACTACATATAGCACCAATAAAGTTCACAATTTTTTTTAAACTTTAGCATCCAAATAGCATCCAGTCTAGAATAAATAGACAGACAGATATATAGATCGATATATATCTGTTTCCATCTATATCTACCTCCATCCATCTGTCTCTCTCTCTCTCTCTCTCTATATATATATATATATATATATATATATATATCTATATATATATATATATAAGTTACATGCCAGCACTTAAATGACTGGCTGCACTGTTAGAAAATTTACTTTTTAAATGTAGCCACTGCTATGTGCTTAAGATTGTGGTACAGTGGGAATGTGACATATACCATTTCCCGTCTGTAGTATTATCCCAGAATTAGTCAGTATTTGATGGTGTGGGGGGCCACGAGAGGCTGGTTTGCTGCAAAAAAAAAAATAGATTTTTATTTATTTTTTGAATCTGCGTGATTCATGTACATATACCACACATATACCACTGTGAAACAGACATTTTAAGTTTTTATACTTCAAATGTCTAACAAAGACATATATACATATACAGATACAAACGTAGGCATAGATATAGATGTAGAATACATATATATATATATATATATATATATATATATATATATATATATATATATATATATACACATGTATAGGGAAGTTTGAAGGAATATAGTGAGACAAAAATAAATATACAATTGTAAAAATTTTAAATGGATAAAATCAGAAAAGCACAAAGACAACTGCAATATAGTTATGTACTACATATGATTAAGGTCTATAGTAAAAACTGTAGTAATAGTAATTAACCATGGGATTAATAATAGATTATTACATACGTCATCAGATATGTAAGCTAGTAGCACACATGATGAACTGAGTAATAGCATAGATGCAATTAAATGGAAATATCAACAGTAAAACAAAGTCAATAAAAAATAAGAACACACAGTGTATCAAAGCTCAAATAAATGAATACAATGAGGTATTAAAGTAATATAGTTTATATACTATACATGGCAGATATCCATACAATGTAGTGTATCCACCAATAGACAAGGTAAGCACAATATATAAGAAATCAAATCACTTTGCAAAAATGTATAGAAATATGGGCAACACAGAAAACAATTTCAGAAGTTCAACAGGGCCCAAGAGAAAAATTAAAAATGTTATAAAGAAATAAGTGCAGTATCAGATAGAAGTGAAAATATGAAAAGGTTTTATAGTGAGGAAAAGAATAAAAACAAACTTCATGTGCAACAAATATATAACAATAGAAATGTGTAAACAAAAAGACTGTGACAGTACTGAACAGGATAATACATTTTTGATATATATATATATATATATATATATATATATATATATATATATAGAGCAATAAAAATCGGTGCATGGAACATAAAGGACCGTGCTCAAAATAACATAATATTCAACATAACCACTATTACAGCACATCTCAAGAAATATAAATAGCGCAAATGCTGCTAATATAATGAAACTTTTTCCATAAGTAGTGGAATAAAGTAGTAATAGCAATTCCACTGCAAACCTAGTGATGTATGTGGATTTATTGATTAAATTTCATTATATCAACAGCATTTTGCACTATTTATATTTCTTGAGAAGTGCTGGAATATTGTATCTATCTATCTATATATCTATCTATATATATATATCTATATATATATATATATATATATATATATATATATATATATATATATATATATATATATATGTCCTTTATAACAGTTTTAGATATACATTTTGAAAGAACAAAAATGTCACAAGCAAAAGTATATATAGTTTCAGATGAATAAACAAGAAAGACAAAATTCTAGCTTTTAGGGCATAAATAATCATGACTAATAAGCTATGCAAAAACAAAGAAAAATTGCATCTTTAGGAAACAAAGGTCAGTTGACACAAACAACAATATTAAAATACACATTACTGGAGTAGAAAGCCCTGCTTGAAGGAATTGTTAAATTAAACATAGAATATAGTTATATGTTATTGATAGTTATATGTTAGCCAACTCTGTGACACAGAAGGATAAGGTCCTGAATATGAGCCTCGTAACTGGGGATTGTGTTTTACCTGGTAGCCCTGGTGCTGGAGTAACTGGGATAAAGAAAGACAGCTAACAAGGTAAAGTTTATGTGTCTCTTACTGGGATGAGGGTTTTGAGACATATGCCTACGATGTGTAGTCCATATTGTCCCTTATTAAAAATGGTTGCTACTGGAGTTTCTTTATCCTAAAAGCTATAAGGCATCTAATAGAACACCTTATGTGCTGGTAAACAGTTATGGCAAGTGAAAGAAAATGATACACAAGAAAAGACAACAGGCCATAATCGTTTGATATCACCCATAGTCATGATACAAATATATAAGCAATTTAAAAAGTAAATATCTGTAGAAATGTAAGGGAAGCAAATAAAGAAAAAGAAAAGAGAAGGACAGACTGCATATTTTGTATGTAACATTAATGTAGAATTAAGTGAAGCAGACATACTCATTAAACTTGATCTTAAACCTGCAAACCAACTATTACAACTAAACTCAGATAATGAAAGCATCATCTCCACCATTATCTGTGCACATATGTTTGAGATAATATAAATAAAGGGACTACATTAAGCTGCCAAATTGTACTATTTGGTACAACAGATAATATAAGGAATGCAGTCTCTGTGAAAATACAGGAATGACATTTACAGAAGGATGCAATGAGTCATGAAGGAAAGTGCATGAATGGTTATGAAATGGGTGGTCTCACACTGATTTAAAAAACTGAGTTTTACAAGTCATTTTTGAAATTTAGCAGCTTCATATTTTCAGAGGTTAATTTTTCCAGAAAAGAACGGTGCTAAATGACTTGATAATGCAACACCACATATAAGTACAAGGAAGTTATACATCTGCTTTGTAGGACACATTTCAGTGCATGTTTTATTATAGCGATAGCCGACAATGTCAGTGCGATATATTGAAGATTTACCCATGGTTGGCATGGTTTAATCATGAGGGTGAAGCCCAAGTGATAAAATAAAGCCAACCGTGGGTAAATTTCAATATACCACAACCACGGAGTCGGTTATTGCTATTATACAATGACATTATTTAAGAAAAAAATACTTACCTTTCTTAAATAATTTCTCTGTATAATGGCGCATTACTGTTCTTCTGCAGCTGGTGGTGTACTGCTTCCTTGTGTTGATGTACTGTGCATGCGTATGGGACTTACATTCCCACACATACCCAGTACATCAGTGCTCGGGAAAGTAACCAATGGAGAAAAGAAGATCTATGTTGCTCCACTTTTCCTTTATGTATTTTTTTTTTAATTAAAAAAAAAAAAAAAAAAAAAAAGGTTTGAGAAGTTTAGGGTAGGAGAAAGACAGAATGGAGGAAATACAAGGGAAATCAGGTACGTGTCTTTAGTTTTAAACAACGTACCTGATTTCCCTTGTATTTTCTGCATGGTGTCTCTCTCATATGTCCAGAGTTTTCCAGACTACAAATTTTGTTTTTATTTTTCTTCATAAAAAGTTAAAATTAAAGAATATACCAACGGAAAAAATGTCCTGGTGACTGGACCTTTTTCCGTTGGCATATTCTCAGATTTACAACGGGCACACTGGTTGGGCTGGCCAATCAGCATGCTCGTTTTAGAATGTTAATGGCCAGTCATTGTATAATACTGATTTTAGCACAGCACATCAACTCATAGAACATTAGTGAAAAAATACTTGTTTTGAATTGACTGAATAATTTTAGAACAATTGAGTTAAAAACAGTGATGTGTTTCATTGACTATTGCTCCTGAATTAGATGCAGGTCCAGTGAGACTTTGAGCTATAACAAAACAAAAACAAAAACAGAAACACAATGACAATGTCATAACATATGAAGGAACACCATCATGAAATGTTTGGAGAAACTTTACTCATACATTTAAAAAAGGCAGTCGGCCAATTTTCCATATACTTATCTGGAAAACACAAAGTATTAATGAAGGAAAAATGTAATTCCAGACACAGGATTCCATGCTACAATGCATATAAAGCATAATTTTAGTACATCTATCAAATAACGTCAGAAATATAAATGATGCATTTCAGATGTCAGAGCTATTAAAGTCAGCTTGATTAAACAGCAGCATAAATTTGTATTTTCTGATTAATGGTGCTGATTATATGCTGGTTTTATTTAATACATATTCACTGTTTCAGTGCCAGAATCTACTAGGTCAACATAATCTAATATAGTAGTATCAGTGTTAGCCAAACTGTTCTTGAATTTTGGAATAACAGGAAATATTAACTGAGACCATGGCCCAATATTTAGGACTTTCTAATCTGAACAGTTTTGCTCAAAACTATAAGATATTTTAAAGAGAAGTGATAATATTAAGGCCACAGGTAAACTATGTGGTGAAACTGATTATAGCCAGCAATGGAAAAGCTGTGAGAATTATCTCTAAGAGTTGCCATGGAAGTAACATGTTTTCATGATGCTAAGTAGAAACACTCTGCACATCCTATGAAGAGGTGACTCTAATATAGATGATACTAAGGCAGCTAGAAGACAACAATAATCCATTTATGAGGTGCACAAAGACATTCCTAAAGAGATTGTTAGGACCAGAAGTATTAAACAGGTGAATAAGATGAAAGGTTAGGTTGATTATAAAGGACAGCCACTGGAGTGCAGTTTTGAAGCTGGTCAGGTTGGACAAGGAAAACATGTTACTGTTTGATTGTGTGGCATAATGGGCTCCTTGATTGTTATACTTAGGAACACTGAAACAAACTGTGACAAGTCACTCTTCATTTTGAAACCAGTATGAAAGACCCACAAAAGCACATCTGGCATATTCTCCTGCTTGCAACTGTATTCCTGAGCAACAGATTAAATCTAACATAACACTTTAGATTTTCTTAGACTGCAAATCATGAAAGTAGTAAAAATACTTTCATAATTATGAAGTGACAGTGTTATATTATTTCATGAGTTAGGTAAACATGGAAAAGTTTAGACAAGTTTGTCATTATAATGATTTTCTTTACAGTACAAAAATGAATGATACATATTCATTTTATATAAGCACTTTTCTTTCAGGTTTAAAAATGCATGCTTACATGCTTAAAATTTAGATTTTTTTTTTTCAAAGAAAGAGGTTAATATACTGGGAAAAAGAATTAAAGCAGTTGTTGCACCCTTACTTCAAAACTTCATTTTAAATAAAATGATTCATTTAAGTAATACTGATTATAAAACAGAATGTTTTGACCAGATAGACATCTGAGCTAAGATATCCTAGCATGTGGCCTTATTTATAATCACCTGCATCACGTACTTGCACTATACATTTCACCAGGCCTTTACAATATTCCTTTCTCTGTTTTCTTATGGCAGATGCTTATATATTTTGTTGAAGCTGACCAGAATAATTGCTGGTCCAGTGAATGAGTAATATTCCAATATATTTAGCAATCATCAGGCACTTGTAGCCTTTTTGTATGAGTAGTCACATGAATATGCTTTGAAATTGGAATGGAATTTAAAATATACTTCCAAAAGTTAATTTCAAGTCTGACCACATTGTAAGTTGCTGTTGAAATTATGAACATATGCCTGTATGTATTCTGTGTATATTGTTTATATTTATTGTTTACATAAATATTAAAATTTATTGCTATATGTACTCAGTTTTCTGTCACAGAGTAATCAAGCCCAGGTTATGATCCAAACTGACCATATAATGGATGGGTCATTGGAAGTGCTGGGCGTGGTAGGACAAGAGTGAGTCGTTGATGCTATCTTATCTCTCGTGTAGGGACATACTTCTCAAATGTCAAGATTTTCACAGAATGACCAGATTTTTGCCTCATATTTTCAATCTTTTCCTCATTAAATTTGTGGTTTTCTTGCAAATCACTGAGGAATGTAGTCACCAACTAATGACACACATTTGAGTTTCACACTTTACATCCTTTAGACAATGTATGTTAACACAAAATCTCTTATTCTATCAACTTTCTAAGCACAATATTTAAAACCTGCCTCTATTTTTCAGTCCTTGTCCCCTCATTATTTTAGGCATTGTTCAGATTCCTTGTACTAAGAGGTTGAGAGGTAAATAATGGTGTGTGTGTGCTGGGGGGGTTGAATCCAGCTGGCTGATTGCCACATTACATAAGGGGTCTTTTAAGATACTAAAATGGCCAGGACTGGAGATGTAGGCTTGATTATCACCCACCAGTGATGGAAGCCCTTCCTAGCATGTGGGCTGAAGGGTACACATGCATGTGGGAACAAAGGATGCCTTTAGTGACAGGGTCACTGAGATCAGGTACGGGGGGGGGGGACTTAATACCTTACTAAGAAATGATGTTATTGCAAAAATATCTGGATGAAGGCACCTCTGCTTGGACATCTTCGGTTGTGAAAAAGAATGGAATTAAGCCCATCATGTGGAGGTTTAATAGTTGACAGACACAGAAACATAAAAGAAAAGAATAGAAAACGTGTTGTAAAATGCAATTGTTTTATGTTTAATGAATCTAAACGTCTATTGTTGTTGCACTGCATCTGTCTTCCACTGCGGTCTGTACTCAGTGGTCATAGCTGAAAAGATTAATGCAAGCAATATGGCATACGCAGTTATCCTACTGGTGGACAAAGTTTGAACTCTCAGGCTTCAGCTGTCTTCTTTATATAAATGTATCAGTTATTATGCAATTTATCTGTAACCCATTCAATTAAGTCTGACCCTGCTAGGTTAATTTTTTGTCTATTAGCCTTTCTTCATTCAGACTGACAAGTCTGTTGTATATAATGGTGATTACTGCGTACTTATCTAATTTAGCAGTAAGTTCTACACACCACCTCCCCCCTATGTTTTCTGTTTAGTTTTACTTAAAAAGACTTCTTAAAATCAAGTACTCATTTTGTGTTTTTTCTTCCTAAATCCATCCTTCATCCAAAATTATTTATTTTCTCAACTACCTGTTTAATGCTATCTAAAATATATAGCAAATGAGTTAATAATGTTACAATTTCCTTCTTGTACACTCATAGTAAACCCAGATTTGTTTTTCTAATTTCATATTAGAGCTTGAGCAAAGAAAGGAGAGGCTTTCCAGATTTACAGACTTACTTTATAACTTCAATGTTTAAAGTAACTCTGTATCTCAAGACTCATTTTAAGAAGATATTTAGAACAGTATACATATTATAACTAGTTACTGATGTAAGGTTAAAAGCATTAGTTCATAGTTAAGTGTTGTGACTATAACAATGTATTACTTGTATTTCATTATTTGCATTTTCCATACCTACAGACAACAAGTTAAAATATTTAAACATTCTAAATATTTGAACATTATATTAAAAAGATTGAGAAATTACATTTGCAGATTTACTTCACTGAAATACTGGATATATTCTGTTTTCTCATCAAATTACATACAGTTGGTGCTGAATGCAATGAGTGATACTAATACTAATACTAACAGGTTTTCATTGAGAAAGCAGAATTAAACATGATTTTGAATTAAAAAAATTAGTATAAGGAAATTGCTATTGTTTTTGTACTGTGATTTTAAACAATTATTACTATTTTTTACAGATCTTATTCATCTTTATTTTGCCAAATACTAGGGAATAAAATAATACATTTTTCTCTAACTGTAGGGTTATTTAGTCAAATCATTTCATCTATTCCCATTTGAAGAAGATAACTGCATCATTTTTCTGCATTTGTTTCACTCTTCCCAGCACTGCTCATGCCTCTAACCTCAATCCTCCATCTTACCTTAGTAAAACCCTTTCCATGCATGACAATTACATGAGACACTCTGATATGTACCACCTAAAGCAGCACATACACCCAACACTATATGTATCTGCTTCTCTAGCATTTACACTAACCCTAATCCTCACTTACTTGCACTCAATCTCCTACCCCTAATGTGAAATCTTTTGCTATATTCAAAGTTTTAGGATCAAAATCCAGGACACAGAAATGTAGTTTGGGCACAGACTAATTTGTCCAGAGATACTGCAGCAGGGAGGAGGGTGGAGAATTGGTTGGATTCTGTGAAATCAGGAAATATGGTAGGGAGATAGGTTGGGTGATGGGAAGATAAGAGTTAAACGAACGTAAGGAAGGAATGATGTAGGCAGGAAGTCAAGTAAGGAGTAGGGAGGAGTTAGCTGGTTTATACAGTATTTTTCAGTTCATGAATCAAATTCTAGCATGGGCTTGCTGAGAATAGCAAGTTTATGTCCAAGACTACTAATAGTAGGTACTGTGGCACAGGTAGGCCTTGGATTATTTAGGAGTGAGTGTTGGTAGGTGCATCTGGAGGGTGGGGGGGTTGTGCTTTGATGGTGGTTTAACAGGAGTTTTGGCCTGGTTCCTTCTTTGGTTTGTTTGATTGGTGAAGCAGTTTGTTTTATATATTTACTAATAATAACAACAACAAGGAAGAATAGGGAAGTCTTTAGGTGTGTGCCCCCATGTGGTAGCTTGGCAGTTAGACTTAGGAGCATGCTTTGTGTCAGGTGGTGTGGAGGCCTCTTGCTTCCATGGGACATTTGTTCCTTGTGGCTCACCTTGGGCTCATTGCTGGGGTTCATGCTGCTTGTGAGCCTGTGCTTGCTACTGGTATATATATATATATATATATATATATATATATATATATATTTATATTTTTTGTGGGTATGTACATTTGACAGGAGTTGGTGTGTGGTAGTGACCTTTCTGGGTGGTGGACGGTTTCTTTTGCATACTTGTGAATTTGCACATTCAGTGTGTGGTAGCACAGGTGGGTTGGGCCGTTCGTTTGTATGTGCTCATCTGTGAACTAGTTGTGGTTGCTTGAGAAGGCAGGCATTGAGTTCAACACTTTGTATCCTTTTCAGGAGTTGTTGGCTCATTACTGGACTGGTCCATTTGGCTGGGCAGAGGGGATGGTTTGGTAGCTGTTTCAGCCATTTATTTTAAAAATTCTGATCCTGAGGAGAAAAAAAAAGGGTAAGTTTTGTGCTTTGTTGTGTTGTCTTGCTGGCTTGCACAGAAATTCATGGCAATGATGCCATCAGAGGTTCTGCAAATGGAAGGCTGTGATCAATCTTTGAATTGAGAGGTGAGGCATCTGGATATTTAGCTGGCTATGATGGTAGATGGTGTGAATGGTTAGTCTAGGATAAATGGGGTTGGCAGTGAGAAAGGTGTTGTTTGTTGAACATTTAATTCTGGTAGATGTGTTTGGCTGGCATGCAGATTTTCACTCACTTGTTTGGTTTGTGCTGAAGGACATCTAGCTTCACAATGCTGGTGCCAGGAAGGGGAGCAGGCACAACTGGTTTTGACATTGAGCGATGCGGTGGGGGGTCCCTTTTTTCCAGGCCAGCAAGGGCGGAACAGCATGGTAATTTTTGAGGGTAGAGAGGCAGTGTTTCCTTTCCAGGTCACAGGGGCATGGCAGCAGTCCCATTCGCCCATTAAGGTACATGTATTGTGGTGATTGTTGGCAAGTTTTCTGGATATTGAGTGCACTCAGGATTTGGTTTAGGGGTTCTTGATGGGGTTTTCCATCAAATCTGGTGTGGTAGGGGAGGTTTGGTTTGAAACAATTGTGGTCTGTTCATGGAAAGGAAGAGATTTTGTTTGGCCTGATTAGGAAAGAATTGCTGCGGAATGGTTATTGGACCCTTTTGATTGCCCTCCTTTTGTTAGTTTTAAGATATTCTCTTTGGGGTTGGTCCCTTGGAAGTTGTTGGGGGATTTCACATGAGTCATCATTTGTCTTTTCCTCAGTGTCAGTCCAATAATGACTATATTTGCAAAGAGGGCTCAGAAGTCAGGTATGTGTCTTTGGACATTGTGGTAAAGGTGCTTAAGGGGTTTGTGGATCCTTGGCTAGTGAAGGTTGATACTGAGTCAGCATTTCATTTGTTGCTGGTGTGGGGTGATGAATGTCCAATATTGTGTATGGTGGTTGAAATTTAGCTCAGCTCTTCACTGGATATGGCAGCAAAAGGTGGGTAGTCAGAGGTCCGTTCATTATCTTAATGATTTCCTTTTAGTAGAGGGCTGTGGGGGAGCCGAGGAAGGATAACGGGCTTTTCTTCATATGTACAATGAGGTGGGTATTCCTTTTGAGAGGAAGCTGGAAGGACAAGCCAAGACCCTATGTTTCTTAGGTCTGATGGCAGATGCAGGTCGTGGTTTGTTTCATCTCCCTGAAGAAAAGCTTGAGCATTTGAAGGGTAAGATTGGGTGGCTTCAGACTAAAGATAAAATGTGAATTAAGGATATTCTGGAGCTTTTAGGTATTTTGAACTTTGCATCTTGTGCATTTAGTCCTGGCAGGACATTTTGTAGGTCAGTAACATTTCTGCTAAAGGAGGAGGAAGCAAACACCACTAAGTGCAGGTAAGTAGGCTAGTACAAGCAGATTTCAGTTTGTGGGTGATGTTTCTTGTTTGTTCCAATAGTATTTCTTTTTGGCAGAAGGAGTGAGTTTCTCAGGAGGAATTGCAATTCTTCACAGATGCAGTAGGAGGACAAAGAATGGGTGCATATTTCAGTGGGGAATGGTTTGTGACTCGATAGCCGGATGACTGGAAAGAAGAAGAATGGAGAGGGAATGTGGTGTTTTGGAGTCAATGCCTGTTTGGGCAGCTTCAGTGCTTTGGCAGGAACATTTCTAGAGCAGGAAGGTGGTTTTCAATTCAGACATTTTGGCAGTGGTGCAGGTTTTAAGGACAAAAATAGTTAAATCTAAGTTGGTCTTGTTATTTTTATGGAAACTTGTTTTGCAAAGTTTATTTTTTTTTTTATTTTTTTCTTTTCAGCTGCACATTTAGCAGTTGCAAAGAATTTGATAGCTTACAGCCTTTCTCATTTTCAGTTTCATAGGTTTTGCCAACTGGCTCCAGAGGCACAAGTCGAACCAGTATTGCTGCTGGCAAAAGTCTGGCATCTTGGTCATACATAGCAGGATGGCTTATTTAGCGATTGTGGACAGGATCAAAGCTGAAAGCATATTATAGGGCACTGGCTTCTTTTGGTGAATTTGTGTTGTTCTTGTCAGAGGAAGACAGTGTCATCATTGAAGTTATTGTTGCATTATTTGTCTAGTATATGGCTGGGGGATGGGTGGTTAAAGTTAGAGTACATTTAGCAACTCTTAGCATGTTTAGTTTACTAGGGTAGTGGGATTGGAAGATCTAACCAAATCATAAACGATAGTTCACATGCTGAAAGGGTGGGATTGTGTTCATTGTAGGAGGAGTGATATGTGCCTGCCTATGACAAAGCATGCTCTTAAGATGCTGTTGTCAGGTCCACATTTATTAGTGGAAAATTCAGTAGATTACCTGCTCTGGCTGTGCTAGAAGTATAGACATACAGGGGAGCATTTCAGGGTGAATGAGCTGTTCGGTTTGTTGATGCTGTTGTGGAAGGATGTTTTTACTTTTTCTTCCACAGCGTTCATTTGGATATAGCAATCTAAAACAGATCAGGCAGGTTGGGGTACACAGATTGTATTGCATGCATATGTTGATGAGTACCTTTGTCCGATGGCTTGGGGTAAGAAACTCCATCTTTCACATGTAGGTAGGTATCAGGAGTTGTTTTTTCATACAAGAAGTGGGAAGGTGGTAGAAGGTAGCCAATTTATATGTTTGATACATTAAGCATTTCAATGTTTAGGCTTCAAAAGTGGCAGATTTTCCATGCATTTATTTTGGATAGTGAGGGCATCTGACTTGGTAAGAGAAAGGCGCTCAATGGAGGTTATTACAAGGGTGGGCCAGTGGTCACTGTGGGGCATTTTTGTCATATATTAGATACGTGGGAGTTTAGTTGATGATTATTTCTTTTCAGGTGGAATAGATGTCATATGGGGCAAAAGCTTTGTGTATCGGATGTGCTGCAATTAGACTCTATGAGGCTGAGATGGGGATAAGAGAATATGGATGGCATGTGATTTGCCAAGGTTTTAAGGGTCTAAGGTGGTGTCAACTCATGGATAAGTTTGTAGGTATGCAGTTTTTGACTGGAATACAATGTATTTTGGTCCTTCATCTAGCAGGTAATGACTTTGGGGTAGCTCCAAAGAGTCATTTACTAGCTATGATTGGGGGGGATTTGTCCAGTTTGAGGCATAGGTTTCCTTATATGATTACAGTTTGGTCAGTGATAGTACCACACCTAGTTTGGAGGAGAGGTGTGAAGTTTATGGCTGTTGAGCATGCTCACCATTTTGTTAATCATCAGCTTTCTGGTGTTTGGGTCAGCTAGGTGTTTATGTTATTGATCATAGGGACTTTGAAGATAGAGATCTGATTTGGTTTTGAGGCGATGGAGTATATTTAAGTGATCTGGGATTGGATCTGTTTAGTGTGCATTTTTCATTATTTTTGAAGAATTTGATTATGTCTTTCCAGACTTTGGAGAAGGGAGAAACAGCCTGCTATCCAGCTGATGGGCAGAGAAGAGGGACTATGATGACCCCCCCTTCTGTTCCCCCTTCTCGTTTATTTCTGTTTGGGTTATTATAGCAGTTGGTTGTGAGAGAAGTGTGTGGTATCATGCTGTGTCTAATGGGAGATTAAGTTTAAGTGAGTAGATTGTTTAACACTGCTTTGTGTCAATAATTGGATGAAGGTGAACTAGTAACTCTACCTACGATGATTTATTATGATGGAATTTATGACAATGGAGTGTTACGGAATTAATCATATGTTTACTTGTTAATTAATGGTTGTCTTATCCTAAATGGTGTAGGTTGTGTGTGCAAGGGGGTCTGGACAAATGTAGTTTGGGCACAGACTAATTTGCCCAGAGATACTACAGTAGGGTGGGAGGTGGAGAAATGGTTGGATTATGTAAAATCAGGTAATGGGTAGAGACAGGTTGATTGATGGGAAGATAAGGGTTAAATGATTGTAAGGAAGGAATAATGTAGTCAGGAAGTGAAGTAAGGAGTAGGGAGGAGTTGGTTTATACAGTATTTGTCAGCTGAGGAATCAGATTCTGGCATGGGATTGCTGAACCCATCTCCCTGCCCTCCATTTATGTTATGATGGCTTTAGAAGTTTGGGGTTTAAGTTATTTATATATTGGGGTATATGAAGGTAGAGAAGAGGGACTGTAATTATCCCCTCTTCTGTTCCCCCTTCTCGTTTATTTCTGTTTGGGTTATTATAGTGGTTGGTTGTGACAGAAATGTGTGTTATCATGCTGTGTCTAATGGGAGATTGAGTTTAAGTGAGCAGAATGTTTAACACTGCTTTATGTCAATACTTGTATGAAGGTAAACTAGTAAAGCTGCCTACGGTGATTTATTATGATGTGATTTATAACAATGGAGTGTTATGGAATTAAACCTATGTTTAGTGGTTAATCAATGCTTGTCTTATCCTAAACAGTGTGGTTTATAAGTGCAAGGGGAGTCTTCTGGACAATTACCGTAACTACATTCACTCCATCTTCTTTCTTTTGACATCTCCAGCACAAGAAATAGTGCTGATGAATTTTACAAGAACTTCACTGTACCAATTTAATTATTTTATATATATATTGGGAACACTTCACATAATCGAATTACTGAAATCTCGAATTTCATATGGTCGAGACCATATGATCGAGATTTCAGTAAATCGAATATGTGTAGTGTTTAAAAATAAGAGTTTACTTACCTTAATACATTGTGTGCACACAGAGGCAAGGATTATTGAACGCTCTGTGTGTACGTAATGTTTTATTTTTTTTGCGGTGTTGACAGGAAATGAGAAATCTCCCATTTTGCACTTCCGCATACAGTGCAAGACAGGAGATTTCCCATTTCACCACTGTAGCGCGATCTTGGAGTTGGTATATTTAAGTTGGGGGGGTGTGAGGTGCACAGCCCCCCACATGGGGGGTGCAGGGGGGCAAGCAAAGTTTGTCTTTTTTTTTTGTTGTTGTTGGTTTCGCTTCAGAAGTTAGTTTCCGAAACTCGATCTTTTGGTTTCGGTTATTTGCAGTTCGAGATTTTGTTAATTCGAGCTTCTGAAGTGAATCCATATATGTATATATATATATATATATATATATATATATATATATATATATATACACACACACACACACACACACACACACTATATATATATATATATATATATATATATATATATATATATATATATATATATATACATGCACATTATGTGTAAGTGTGTGTGTGTGTGTGTGTGTGTGTGTGTGTGTGTGTGTGTGTAAGTATGTATAGACAGATAGGAATATGTGTGTGTATGTTTGCATTTTTGTCACAGCTGCTGTGTGGTTCAATCCAAGTTGCAGATCCAAGTGTCTGAATTTTTGTTAGAATTAAAGGGAAAGTTTCTGTGTTGTGCATCTTAAATATTTTTCAAACAGTAACACATTTAACTGATATTTTAACTGCAAATTAAAATAATCACAGAAAATCTTTACAGTGTCAGAAAATGTAAGGGTTAGTGTCCACACTGTCATCTCATGACAGTGGAAAGAGGCAATACCAAGTCAGAAAGAATGGCGTAAAGGCCTGCTCCCTGAGTATCACTTAATGCACTTTAATGGATGAAAAAATAAGAAAAAGCTCAACTGTAGTGATGTAGACATTGGGTGTCATAATGAAAGGGCATTTCCATTCTCATGGATGAAGTAAACCTTATAAAACAGAATCAGTTTTGTGGGACTGCCTTGCACAAAATTTTGTTATACCTGATGTTTTTTTTTCAAAATAATTTGAAAGGCTTTTCAGTTATTGAAACCTTTTACATGTGCACTAACAAATTCATGTCATATAGGGTCTAAAAGTACATTAAAACTGCTCTGTATTGTTGACTTACTCACATATGTTAACAGAAGCAAACTATAGTTTGAGGGTCAATCAAAAAAATTGTGACATTTTTATTTCCTCCATATATCTTTTACCAGCCATATCTCTGCTGAATGACACTAGGATATGTTACCCAAAAGCCTCGTCTCTGCTGAGTGACACTAGGGCTATGTATATGTTACCCAAAAGCCTCGTCTCTGCTGAGTGACACTAGGGCTGTGTATATGTTATCTAATAGCCTCTTCTCTACTGACTGATGCTAGGGCCATCCTTCTTGTATCATCCATTCATATTTGGTTTTCTACTTCATTTCAGTATTTTGCCATATATAACATACACCAGTACCATCACCAACACTCCATCAATAAAGTGGTTTTCATGTTGGCTGTTGACATACTAGCATGCTTTAATATACTTGTACCTGAGATTCCAATGCCATTATGTTTGACTAAGACAACACTATTGAAGTATGTCAGACACTGTGAGGTACTAAAATACAACCAGTCACTCAGAAGAGGATATTCTGATTTCAACGGAAGGAAAAGCTTTCTCCTTACTGCATGTTGATGATTGGTGGAGAAAGATGAGGCACACAGCAACTGTGTCGTGCTTCATAAGATGTTGCACACATAGCTGAGAAGAGTATCAGTCAACTTTGTGGAAACACTTCTTGGACACAAAAGATAAGATGGGCAACAAAATGTTTCTGTTGGTAAGACAAAAGTCATAAAATGCACCACAATTTTTTACCAAGAAAGAACTGCAAGAAAATCAAACAGCACATTTAAAACAGTTTTTATTAAAATGTTCAACTACTTACAATTTGTTTTATAGCAGAAGCTAAGTAACTCTTAACAATCGTGGGGATGGCTCACTCCTAGAAATAGTATATCTGATACTGCAAACAATTAAAAAGCAAGAGTGCCGTATGGCACAGACCAAATGTGGTAACAGAAAATTGCAGCATTAAGATATCATTAACCCAATCGATTTATTTATTAGTTGACATTTGATTACCAGTAAAGTCTGAATGGACTTCAGCAGAGACCCAGGGAGGAAAGTTCCAAAATATTACAAAACATTTTAAGAACAATAATTTTACAATCTTTAAAAAATAATACAAAAAGCAAATACATTTTAAGTAAGTATACCAAATAAGACATAATATGATAACATTGGTTAAGAATAGATACAAGTTATATGACACTGTTTTACTACTTAGAGAAATTTTAGCCAGTTTATAGAGAAATTAAAGGTAAGATTGTATAATACAAACAGGAATTGCAATATGAAGTGAGAGAAAAGCAAACTTAAAGATATAGTTTATCTTGGTGCTGAACAAGAACAGAGCGAGTGTTTGACTAGGAAGTCTTTCAGAAAGGTTTTGTACGATGGTTGGGAGGGTATTGACCTGATAGATACAGGTAAGGTGTTTTAAGCCTTAGCAACATGATATGAGTGCAAACAATACCCAGCAGATTTGATAGATTTGTGGACAGACAGGAGTTTTTGGTCACTGGATCATAACAATTGACTAGGAGCATAGTTGTGTAGAATGTTATTTAGTGCTGAACAAGCAGACAGATTCTGGATAATTTTATAAGGGGTAAAAGGCTGTGTATATGTTAGCTGAATGGGTAGTCCTAACCAATTCAGTTTTTTTAGTGGTATACAGTGGTGGGTACTGCATGGTGTCTTTGCTGCAAATTTAGCAACTTTGTTATACCATTGTTCAATGTTTACTTTTTGTGACCCCTGACAGTTACTAAGGATGGGAGTGCCATAAAGACATGTGGGGAGAAGATAAGTAGTGGCAAGTGCAGCTTTAGTTGTGCTGGTGAGAGCGTTTTTCTTACACAATTTTGTATATACAGTCCAAATTTAAGATAATGACCCACTATCATCCCTAATAATTTGCTGTGAGGAGTAACTTCAGTGATTGTATTTTTCAGAGAAAGGACTTTATGTTTTTTCATGGGAGAAGGATTTAGGGAAACAGATGTAGTTTTTTTTATCTTTTGCTTAGGGTTGAGCATGTGCTATGAGTTACAAACCCATGTTTCATTGGTCTTTAAAGCTTCCCAAGTAATTTTTGTGGAAGTGTGCCATGTTGCCAGATGTGCAAATGAGTGTGGAGTCATATGCTTACTGTATTAGGGAGGCCTGCTGTGTGGGATGTGTGGAAGGAACTGATGAGAATGTTAAAGAAGAGGAAACTTAGGCTAGAGCTTTATGGCACACCAATGGTGACTTGGAGGTATGGAGAGTGGGTAGAGTGCCCTTTTACTGGTTGATACCTATTGGATAGGTAACTTCTGAATCATAGATGGGTGGGCTGGGAAAGACCTAATGAGAACATGTGACATAGAATTTGCTGTGACAAACTGTGTTAAAGGCTTTAGACAAATCTAGAAATAAGAAGGAGATTAGTTTGCCATTCTCTGTAGCTTCATTGACAGTATCTTTAAATGTTAGAAGTGCAGTGTAAGTACTATGGGAAGGAATGAAGCTTTTTTTGAGGGGATAGGAGTTCTTCCTGCAGGTGATAGTTTAGCAATTGTTCCTTAATACATTTTTCAAGTAGTTTGGAGAGGGTAATAAGATTGCTACAGGTCTAAAGTCAGTAATGAATTTTGAATTTCCTCTTTTTTGCAGGGGGATAAAGATCAAATTTTCCAGAGAGAGGGGACATTGCTTCCTGGATTGACCTATTTAAAAGGATTGAGATAGGATAGGCAATGCTATTGGCTGTTATTTTAAGGTACTCAGTTGGAATGTCATCAGCTGAAGTAGAGTATATTTTGAGCTTGTTTAAGAGCAGTTTTATATAGTGTGAGTTCACAGGTTTGAAGATGAAAGTGGTTATGGTGATATGTGGCTGCTGGGCAGGGTTAGGCTTAGATGTTGGGGAATCCCTGGCTAGAGATGCTACACTATCTATGAAATAAGAGGTGAACTGTATTGTGGTTTTGAGTGATTGGGAGAGGGGTTAGGGTTTAATTTATAATGGGATGCAAGATTTCTTTAATGGCAGTACAGAATTTTTTCAGTTGTGTTTGCTATTTTTCTGAAGTTATTATAGCCCAGCTTTTGCTCTTCATTTATTTGCTTTTTAGTAGTATTGCATAGCATTCTGTGGTTTGCAAGAAATTGTGGTGCTATACATTTTTTGCCATTCTTTCTGTGCTTTTTCTCTATCCTGCATTAGCATTCTACTCCTTTTGGATAGCCAAATGGGATTATTTGTTTTTAGTCTCTTCCTCCTAGGAGGTGCAAGGATATTCAGGAAAGTTGTATTGAAATAATTTACATCATCATCTAAGGGAAGGAATTTTAGGACATTCTCATTAATTGATAATAGGGTAGTAATGAATATTTCTGAGCTAAACTGAGAAAATCTGCATGTTGTTTTATAAACATGCTATTTAATTCAATGTGTGATGTATCTGGTTGTACAGATCGGCAGATGATCCCTGAGACAATCAGACATTGTACCTGTGGTGGTGTATTTGCTAGGGTCTGCTACTAGGATCCAGTCTAATAGGAAGTTGATGTCTTGCAATAATGTGTGGAGCTATTAATTACTTATGTAAAACCAAATGAGTTCATGCTAGATGCAGGGGAGATAGAGTTTGTGTCCAATCAATGTAGGATATCTTCCAGTATAGCTGTATTGTTGCCAGAAGGCATGTAAAGAACAGCAATACATATATGTTTATAATTGTTTGATTTCAGGAAAGTAGTTAGAAGCTCTGCTGAAATTACTTTTGGTATTGGTTTGTTGCAAAGAGGATTGTGGTAGTTGATGGGAAATATTAAAGTAATATCACAACCTTTTTATTATACAGTCATTACAGATGAATTATAGTCAGGGATATAATTTCTGAGCTGTTTATGCTGTATTCAAGCCAAGTTTCGGTTGCAGTGAGAGTATAAGGCTTATGTTGAGTAATGCAGGCATGTAGATGAGCAATTTTATTTCTTATGATTCTAACATATATGGCAGCAAAAGTTAGATTACAAGGGTTGGAGGTTGACCATTGTAGAGTCAGATTACTGTATGGAAGAGAGTTGTCTTGATTGTTCATTGTGATATATGAGGCCAGGATTAGGGTGAAGGTCTCCTCTCAGAAGGATTTTAGTATATTGGGGAATTATTGATACTTGTTTTTTGGAGAATATTTTTACTCTCAATGTTGTTTCAGTTTGAGTTGAAATGGAGGTAATCAGTTTTTATTTGGAGTACAAGTGAGGGGCATAATTTAATAGGTTTGGTGTGATGTATGCCTGTAGACTATGATGTTTGCAGATGACATTGTGATCTGTAGTGAGAGTAGGGAATAGGTGGAGGAGACCCTGGAGAGATGGAGATATGCTCTAGAGAGAAGAGGAATGAAGGTCAGCAGGACTAAGACAGAATATATATGTGTGAATGAGAGGGAGGATAGAGGAGTGGTGAGGATGCAGGGAGTAGAGGTGGCGAAGGTGAATGAGTTTAAGTACTTGGGATCAACAGTTCAGACTAATGGTGAGTGTGGAAGAGAGGTGAAGAAGACAGTACAGGCAGGATGGAGTGGGTGGAGAAGAGTGTCAAGAGTGATTTGTGACAGACGAGTACCTGTAAGAGTGAAAGGAAAGGTCTACAAGAGGGTAGTGATACCAGCTATGTTATATGGGTTGGAGACAGTGACATTGACAAAAAGGCAGGTGGCAGAGTTAAAGATGCTAAGATTTGCACTGGGTGTGATAAGGGTGAACAGGATTAGGAATAAGTATAGAGGGTCAGCCCAGTTTGGAAGGTTTGTAGACAAAGCCAGAGAGGCAAGATTACGTTGGTTTGGACATGTGCTGAGGAGGGATGCAGAGTATATTGGGAAAAAGGTGCTAAGGATGAAGCTACCAGGTAACAGGAAAAGGGGAAGACCTAAGATAAGTTTATGGATGTGGTGAGAGAGGACATGCAGGTGGTTGGTGTGACAGAGCAAGATGTAGAGGACAGGAAGAAATGGAAACAGATGTTCTGCTGTGGTGACCCCTAATGGGAGCAGCTGAAGGAAGAAGAAGAAGGTGTGATGGAGAATGTAAGGAGGAAATATGAATAAAATAAATGGTTGGGACAGAGCTGGAGAGACGCTGAGAGCTATTATAGAGTCATGGTAACACCAGGAAAAGAATAGAGGATACGCTGAGGAGTAGCATGATTAAATAAATGAATCGATTTGTTATAGCTGGCAGATGGGGGAAAGTAGGGATTAGGAAGAAAAAAGAAGTTGCAAGGCAGAAGGATATTTAGCTGTGGTGGAGTCTGAAAGCTGTTAGCGAGTAGATAGGTTAGAAATGTTTTCTATGAAGGAAGAGAGTTATAAAATAATGTAAATATGATAATGGCTTTATATTTAGGAGTTTTTATCATTTCTTGATATCACAGTGTTTGCTTTTAAGGTAATTCTTGACAACATCAATAAAGTCTTAGTTACAGATGGCTCTTAATCAGGAGCAGAAAATTCATATAGTAAGTTTAAAAATACAGAACACAAACTCTGCTGTTCCTTCTATAGCATGTCAAAGTTATGAACAGCTGCAAGCATATGAATATATAAGGAAACAGCACAATGCAAGACGGTTGCTTCTTATAAGGAAAAACAACATATAGCTGTTTGGTGTTATACAACAAACACTGAAACTGAAAGCCTACAGGCATTTCACAGATAATTAGTCATACAATGTCTTTGAGTAAATTAATATGTTAGTTGTGACTCATTTCAAACTGGTGATACTTTGCACATTTACTGCTGCATTGTTGGCATTCTACTTTGCACATCTTTGTATATAAATTGAATACTGTCATCTGTTTTTTTTAATTTTATTTTATTTAGTTATTTTTGTTTCAAATTGTATCTCTATTTTATTGTAATAAACAGATTCCCTAACAAAGAAGCACTCTGATATATAGCTTATTGGTTGTTATGCTTCTCTGCAGATTTTGTTATGTCTTCTCTGTGTCAAGCAGCTACCTGGATTTACATCAGATGCTGCATCCCCCCATTCAAAATAGATGTTACAGGTGAAACTGTGATTCATCATAATGTCCATAGCTATGTGTGAAAGTGACCACATTTCTGCATCAAGTAACTGACTGGTGTCCTGTCTACAATCAGCTCTCTGTCCTTCACCTGTGCTCCTTATAATAGTAAACAGAATAAAATATGTGTTGAAAAGCCAAGTAATGAAACAAATTAACACACAGATGAGCATTCTTGTGACTACACACACACACACACACACACACACACACACACACACACACACACACACACCTTTTTTGTACATACACGTAAATGTTTGCAGAGACAGAATACACATATATGTACTCTGACATATACATACATAATGGCGTTCAATAACACAGATGAACAAACACATCTGCATGTTCGCTGATATAATTAATACTCCACTTTTCCTTCCATGCCCTACAGCAGGTAAAGCCACTAGGGAAGTTGAGTCTTGTAGATGGTAGGTCTGCCTCAGGTCACTGCTTTGATGAATACAGACATTTTCTTTATTTATGTTTATTGATGCATGAGGACATGCTGAGCCTTAACAAACCAGAAGTATCTGTGGTATACAGATCTATATACAGAAATTCCAAATCAGATAAAAAAAGATGAAAGTAGAGAAAGAAGACTTATCATACCACAATAAAGATAATAAAATGCATTTTCACATGTTCTTTCCTCTTCCATTTCATTATTTTAGAATGTGATTTGGAATATGAAACTATAACTGGTACTATATTTTGCAAAGAAATAGTATTTCATAATTTTTATTTCCATCACTCCTGCACATCAGATTTTTAATGCTTAAATAAGGGTTATGTAAACCTGCCAGGAAAGAGTAATGAGAGACATATTGTGCCATGCATTCATGATAAATCCTGCAGCACCATGGTTACACTCAGAATGGAAGGCCGCAAGCAACCAGGGAATATGAGCACATATGGATTCCTTTGTCTAGCTTTAGCAAACTAATCTTAAATGAGGAAACATGTCACGCACGACATTAGGTCAGCTGCAGAAAATATTTACCTAAGGGATAGACAAGCATTCAAAATGCAGAATAACTCCTAATGCTTATTTTTGTACACCATACAAAGTTAAATGCAGCCATTTCTTATATTTTGCAGTTCTTCTGACAATAACTTTTTAAGTCTTGACAATATGCTAAGCTCTGAATACGGGCTTATATTTTAAGGATGCAAACATTTTTGATGATAACTTTTAGATACTATACTCGTGATTTTTCCATGTCTGCACTCTTATTGTTAAAATTCTTGCAAAAGAACTACATATCAGATTGAAGGAGTCTAAAAAAACAAGTTGCTATCTAGCTTATTCTAATGATAGCTGAATTTGGCTTGAATGAGTATAGACTGGAGATTTTTATATTTTCTGAATATCACAGAAGTAGCAGTGAACAAAGTACTATATGGACTGGCAGTATTCACTTTGCCAGACTAAGTTAAGGTTAGGTTATACATAAATGGGATTTGTCTGATAGCCAATCATACTTTTACAAGTTTATATGTACTTTCTAAATGGTACAGGTTGTTAAGGACAACTGTCATTGCTGTCGGTGCAAGTAGGCAGTATAATAATATGATGTGTAAAACATTAGGAGCCATGTACCTTATATACGTTTTACTTGAGATTACATTTTTTTTTGCCATTGTTTACTTTCACTAGAATTAAAGGTTATTCAAATAACCTCTATTTCACAGCTGAGGAAACAATCTTTGAGAGTCACTGAGAAGTAATTAGCACCAAATTTCTTCTTGCTTATATTAGAGCAAAGATAAACTGCTGAAATATCTTTCAACAGTGGTCTCCACTTACTTTTAAGTACTGTAACAGTGTTACATTTAAAATACTGTGGGTCTGTCTCTGCAGCACATTTTATTGTACCCAGATTTTTTAATCTGTTCAGTGCTCATTTTCTTTCAAATTAATATTATCTTTAATCACGAAAAATGACCATTTCTGCTGCCACAGTGTTTCTCCAGGATTTATAGAATGGATCCCTGAAAATGAGACATGATGAAAATTCTAAACACAGTATGTGGATAGTATCCATATACACAGTACACAGGGTGTGGGGTTAAAATATAATAAAAAGAATGGAAGACCTCTGCAAGTTATTTATAATTAATGTATTCTGACGACAACAGACATAAGTTCATACTTATCCTTCTAATGGCACATTGAATGCATGCATAGAAGCAGGTTATTCTCAATAATAGTGCTAATGCAATTAAGGGGCAAAATAACGGTGCACCAAGGCTACCGTGTTATGACATCATTTCAGAGGGTTACTAATTGGGTAGAGGTTACAAGTGAAGCAGCAGATTTACGACTGAAGAAACAGAGTAACAAAAAAGTACCCAAAGTACCTAGTTGTTCCTAACATGCATAGGTCTCCCATTCACAAAGACAAAGATCTGTAAAAAATCATATGAGTGCAGAAATTAGATAAGACAAAGGTATGCAAAAAATAAGGATGGGCATACAAAACATTTAGGAAATAATATAATATTGTACAGGGGCAAGATCTCTGATCAACAAAAAAATATTGTACAGTTACTCATGCAACACTTCAAATAACCAAAGAAGCAAGTGTGACCGGACTTATTCAAATTGGCTATATATAAAGAAAACAGTCACATAAGCAGTAATGAATGATAATGATATACAGTCTCATATGCACAATAAACATCAGATTCACCTGCATACATGCATTACAGAGAGAGGTAACATTGGAACTCTCACCTACTTCTAAAGTAACAGCAGCATGTTTAAGCTCTCCCTGTAACCATGAACCCACCTGAGCAATGTACCACCACCAGCTTCACTTACCTCATATACTATACCAGAAGGGGTGAAATAGAGGGGCATTCTCTGCATACTCTCTAATGCCCAATCATACCAACTAACTAAGGGAAGGGAGGGAAGGGATGTTCCCAACCTACCTCAAAACATACAAAACCTCTTCCTGCTTAACCTTAAATAATACTCCTTCTGTTAATGCCCTAGAAACTGACTCCTCAGGCCGTTCCTCCTTTCTACTTCAATCTGACCCAACACCCTAGCCATGACACTAAGAGATGCAATATGTATGTGCATCTATAAACCAAATATTGACAGACCAAACCAACCAACAATGCCTATGTCATAAATGGAGCTGCTGCCTAAAATCTATAAAAACAGAAACTGCTGCTGTATAATTCCTCCTTGTAAAATTAGCCCATTACTGTGACTGCAGCCAACCTGATAGAAACTGCCAATCTGCCAAACTTTACTTGCACAGCTAGCTTTTGGAAAGCCTGATTTGGAACCATCAGATGAAACCTGTCAAAATGAAAATCATATGGACTATTAGCTAGAAAATTCAATTTACCTGACACATGATGCACTAAAAATATAAAAAAATAAAAATAAAAAAAAATAAAAAACAGATTGAGCCATAAAGCTAATAACACTACCTTCCTCAACAGCAATTGCACCAAACCTCACCTATCTGATTTCTTCATTAAAACATGTACCACTGCCTCATTATCAGAATGAAAAACTACTCTCTTATTCAAAAAACGATGTTGCCAGGCTACCAAGGCAGCTCAAATCAGCATGGGTTTCATAAAGGCCACATCTTTCTTCCAATCCTCAGACCAGATCTCTGGCCATTCTACCACAAGGTAATGACCGACCAATAAAGCTGCCATACCAATACGGTCTGTACATAAATGCAGCTCCTCTGATGATATCGAATCCCCCTGCCAAAAATAAATTCCACTAAAATCATCCAGAAACTTCAACCATACATCACTATCCTGCTTAACAACCCTTGATACATGTACTCAGTGGTGTTTGCAGTACCCCCAATGAATTTGCCAGGGATCTTTTAAATGACCTGCCAGGTGTGATTGCTTGACATGCAAAATTCAGTAAACCCAACAACTCTATCACTTTTTTCACTCTCACCTTCTGTTTATCTATGAAAACAGTGGTAAACAAAAAAGGCCATGTTCCACGTCCACTTTTAAGCTCAGTTCAGTATTTTCACAACACCCTCAACATTGTCAGACACAAACTGCACCCCCAATTCAAAACACAAATCTATAAAAAACATCTTTGCTGCCCCGTCCATAATCAACAAGAAATCATCAATAGAATGAACTGCTGGCTCTCATGAAATCTGTTGTTGCCACATTTACTGCAAGGCTAAAATTAACCTCTTAAAAGTAGCACATATTATGGTACATCCCATGACCATTATATTATCAACATGAAACTTCCCAGCCAGGCAGAAATGTAACCACTGCCAATCCTCTACCCTAATTAGTAACTAATGGAAAGCTGCTTCGATGACTAACTTAGCAAGCCACAGAACCTGCAATGATTAAATCAAACTAACAGCATTGTCCAAGGAAGTATATTGCACCGTCACCTCATTCCTGTCAGCGTAGTCACTAACTTCTGGTAAGCACAAATGATGCATTCAACCCTTCCTTCTTCGTAGGTACCAGACCTACTGGAGAAATCCCAAACTAAAAAAATGAGGAGACTCAAATGGACTTAAAACCCTGCCTGCCTGCCTGCCTGTACCTGTTTCAGCATCAAAGACATCACACCATTTTTCTTGGCCCAAGTTCAAGTATTTTGGGATCACTGTACTGGCCTGCTCTCGAAATCTAAAATTAAAACCCACAGTAAAACTGCTGATTAGCTCCTGTACTGCTAACTCATCTGGATATCCTGCAAACAACACCACAAGGACCACCACTTTAATGGTAGAATGTTGCATTGGTGGCTTGTCCACAAAAAGGCAATAGCCCCCTTTTGACACAAAAACGAGGGAGGTTGGCATAATTGTTAAGGTGTTTATCTTAGAAACATAAGGTACAAGGTTTGATTTTCACACAGGGTAATTGGCTAGGCTTAAAATGGCCCACAAGGGCAATTAACTTAGTACTAATCTATGACTCTATGAACCTATGAAAAGTCCCTCTGCCCCAGGCAACTTCTGTCCAAGGAACTCCCAGCTTTTTAAACACAATCTGCCCACCAAATGAATTGTCCTTTTTCCAATATCCCATAGCCACATGTGGCCCTCCACAAACAGAACACATATGAATAAATTGACAATTAGCCCAAGAACTCTTAACTACACTGAAACCTCTATGCACTTTCTCATACTCACCCTCAAGTAGCTGAGCCAGATTACCAGATCTGTCAACCATAGTGGCAAGTGAAGAATCTGTGTACATTGACTCCCATCTCAATGTGGCATCCATTGCCTTCAGTTTTCTAAATTTTTGGTCATACCATAATGAGGCATAAACCATCTCTAAGCTTCTGAGCTTCCCTGATGGTAATAAAGTATGCTAACAGTGGTAGAGCTTGTGAAGCATCTTTTTGTAAAACTACCACCATAAAATATACAAAACAAAGGACCCAAGTGTCCCAGTTCCTGGCCCTATACAAGCTCACTCTCTTTTTACCTAGCTAGTTAAAGGCACCGTCAATTCCATTAGCCGCAGGAGCTTCAGCCTACTGCTGTGCACTATCCGCATCCAGAAGATTAAAGAAATCGACATATGCTACACTCCAGATCTACTCTTCAACAGATAGTAGAAGATGAGACATCAAGAACAAGCTGGACTAGGCTGTCAGTGCTGATGCCACTGGTATGCCCTCCTGTGCTATCAGTATGACCAGTGACTACCCCTGGGACGGCCTTGGCATTCCTAGCTGCTCCAACCATCGAGACCTTGCATGAACACCTACCTCTGGTGACCATACACAGCCACTTTCTGGTAATGCATTCAAAATTCTCCTCAAACTCATGTGATGAAACTAACAACTCTTGAAACATAGCCCTATCCCCTTCACACACTCAGATCTTGTAAAAATGTTGGCATCCACACATTCTGTTCAACATCACCTGTATCTCAAGCTGCAAGATTGTTAACAGAATGATTACCTGAGGCTGTGCCTGAGGCTGGTAACACCTCTTTTATCAGCCTTTGACCTGCGCTTCTGGCTCTGATAGTCACAGCTGATTGTCCACTTTCCTCTTCCACTGACCCCTGCAAACTTGAATAACATGTGCTGCAGGAACAGTAGACTGCAACTCTGGACTGGCAACTACCATAATGTTCACCCAAAGACTTTTCAGATCAGCTAAATCCACCATTCTACAAAACAAATTGAGAACTGTATGTCATTGTCCATGATGAAAACCATGCTGAGTTGTAACTCAGCCAAACATCACTGCCTGTGCTCACCAGCACTCAATTCTGGCCAATGTATGTTAAGCCAGCACACTTAAACAACTGGCAGATACATACAAAGTGAAAATTACACATAAAGATCTGTTTTATCTGTACTCTTGCAAGCTGATACCCACGCAGTTGAATCCAAGGTCCTCCACATATTCAAACAATTTGTACCATTCAAACACTGAGCCACCTGTGGACTGTTAAAGCACATAGACAGTTGGATTATCAGCTGAACAGCAACTCAACCAGTACAGCTTGCACTCATACAAGCCAACATCTTAACACAAGAAATCTGATGGAGCCCAACAACAGGGACAAAGGACCAAAAATAAGGGCAAACCTCGTCAGTGCTTAGACCAAAATATAAGCCACATATCTGGACAGCCTGCAAAATCTGGACATTATGGAAAATCTGAACAGTGGGGATGTAGGCTTACACTGTATTACATTAAAAAAACACCTAAAGACTGGATTTTCCTGCAAATGACTGCCCAACTTCAAAAAGAATTACAACTGAAGCAGCTAACTGTAACCAAACAGCAAAATATCCAGTAATTGTTGAGCACCACCAACTTCAAACCACAGTGATTTGCCAGCTCCATGCAAGCCTTCTGTTGTTTATCAGCCCTTTTGAATGACACAGGTAGTAGGTCATTTAATAACCCAACAACATTACGTAAAAAAATTAATGGTTTACTCCTTGCTTACTAGCATTACCTGCTTTATACCTCCCCAAATCATTCAGAAATTGAAAGGACCTCAGAGCAGAAGGAAAAAAATGCCTGACAGTTAAATTAATATACAAACCACTACCAGAACCCAGTCATAAACTACACCAAACAAACCAAACCAAGTTAAATACCTACCCTGAGATGAGAAAAATTACCCTACTTACCTTTTTTGCTCAAAAAGCTCTTAACTGACCTGCCAATACTGGTCACTTGGGCATAGGCAATGGAACTAATGTGTGTTCCCAACCTACCCCAAACAGATCAACACACCTCTCAATCTATTTTGGAAAGTTTATGAAAGTCTGTATAAAGCAGAGAAATATGGAAATCAAGAAAGGTACAGATGGAAATATTTATGGAAGAATTAAATATGCCAAAATTAGATGTAGATGAGGTTTGATTGCTAACAATTAGAATAGGAGGAGATGAGATAAAAATGGTGATGTATCCCAATCCACAGGAAAGTCCCTAGGAATAGATGGAATTCCTATGGAAGTTTGGAAGCTAAGAGGGAAAAACTGATAAAGATCTGGAAAGTTTTAACAGTATTTTCAGAGGAGGAAAAGCACCAACATCCATGAAGAATGCAGTGCTAGACATAATACCTAAAGAGGGTAAAGACCTATCAGATCCAGCTTCATACATGCCCATTTTAATCGTAAATCATGATTATACAGTGTTTATATCTATAGCAGCTACAAAATGACAATGATGCCAAAATAGATATGAATCAATGTGGCTTTGTGGAGGAGAGGCAAAAATTTGACAACATTAACAGAACACTGATGATCCGAGGAAGCATAATGTAAGAAAATACTACTGTTGTTTGGGAGTCTTGAGGCAAAGAAAGCATTTGACAGAGTAAGCTGGGAGTACATGAGAAGGGCGCATTCCCTGATAAAATAATAATGTTGATTAGCAGGATAAATCAGGGATAATTGCACTTTGCACAGAGGAACCAAGCAGGAGTATTCTCTTTCCCCTTTGTTATTTTCATTATATTTAGAACCACTGGCAAAGAAAATAAGGGACTTAGAAATTCAAGTGTATAATTAGTATGGCAGTCAAGAATAGCTGGCTCTATTTGCAGATGATATTATAATATACCTGATAAAACCAAAAAAGGAAATGTCAGTGTTATGCAACATTTTGAGGCAGTTTCAAATATTTTTGAGGCTACAAAATTAATGAAGCTAAAGCAAAGGCAATAGCTGTAAATTATGTACACACACATTTTGGTTTAGCAATATCCATATTTATAGGACATGATAAAAATGAAGTACTTAGGAGTATAGATTAAAAACGATTCTGGTGTGGCAGCTAAGGATATGTAGGGAGAGTCTAAACAAAAGCTAAAACAAACAGTGAGCAATTGGAAGATCTGTTATATGGATATGGAAAGCAAGATACAAGCAATGATATTAGTCCTTTTAGTTTTATAAACAGGTCAGGCATATTTTTATCAACCAGAGAAGAAGTTGTGGATAGCAATTAATAAAGTACTTGAAGGATTTTATCTGGATGGGGAAGATGGCAAGACTCAAGTGGGATAAGCTGATTATTCCAATCAAACAAGGTGGTTTGGGATTACCCAACCTGAAGGGGTATTTCAGAGCTACACAGTTAAGGCTCTATACATAGCCCAAGAAGAAACCTATAATTCAAAGTGTAAAGGGATGAAGATGAAACAGGGGTGAAGCTCAAAAAAAGAAGGAGAGACTGGGATTGTGAATGCAGATCATTAAGGAAAATAACAATAACCATGAAGAATATTATATTCATAAAGTAGCAGAAATGTATCCTAAGAACTAAACCAACATATGAATGGAGAAAGGTATTTCTACTGATAGAAATGACTGCAATTAGGGATACAGACAATAGGCATGAGGGAACTGAAATTTGTTGCAGAAAACTGATAAAAGAACTAAGGTATTGGGGGCAAATAATTAGAGGAGAAAAGTAATAGGACGGGAAGACCCCAAGAATTTATTTGCTCTGCAGGCTAGAGATTGTCTTCCCTATCAAGGATTGATATCAAAATATAGGCAAAGAGAAAAGGGGTTCTAAGTGAAAGACTAGCACTGGTAGAGGTTTTAGCAGAATATAGAACAGAAGCTGCTGCTAAAAAAAGAAATAATTAGTAGAGCATATAAAATATTGCATGATAACCATAAGACTCAATCAGAGAATATAAAAAAGGATTGGCAAGACATATTTGATAAGCAATTCACAAAGAAACAATGGGGGATATATGTGTCTCCCAAATATGCAACAAAGATTACCACATTTAGGAAATTTGCTTGGAAGTGTTTACATGGGTATTTTTATACCCCAAGTAGACTCCAAAGACTATTTCCTCAAGCAGACAGCAAGTGTTGAAGGTGTGCAAGGGAAGAAAAAGGTGACTGGGAACAGATTGTTTTGGAGTGTAATGAGCTGGCAGACTTTAAAGATTCTCTGCAGATGACTCTGTCAAAGATATTGGGTGAGGAAACTGGTGTAACTAAGGAAATGATTTTTTGAGCTATGATACAGAACTGGAATTGCCTAGACATAGTAAGGCCTTGTTGAGTCTAATTATGGTGTCTGTGAAAAATCAATTACTAGAAAATGGAAATCAATGTCTAAACCAACTGTACAAGAAGTAGTGAATATAATAACAGAGATAAAATAGCTGGAATTATGATCTTTAGAAACTGTAGGAACAAATTACATAAAAAATGGAAAATGTGGGAACAATACATGCAGAGGAGGAATGAAGTTTAAATAAGGTAGGATCTGAATGAGCTATGTAATGTTTGATTGACAATGACTGGATAGAGTATAAGTGATATATAATGTTTTCAACCAAAATTACGTCAATATGGGTTGTTTTCATTTATATAAATGCATGATTGCCTATGTCATATGTGATATTTGAATAAACATGTTTCTTGTTTAAAAAAAGCATACTGACCTGTCAACCTCTTAACACAATAATCTGGACAAAGTAAAAAATAATGGGGTAAAGGTCCCAAAATAGGGACAGATTTTAAATATTGCTCTGAAAACTTAGAGCATTTCTAGAAAAAAACGTTTTGTGTTAGTGTTCATTTTCTGAAGGACATGGTCTGAAACTAAAACGTCTGACACTATCTAGCATCTTCAGTCCTCAAAGATTTTCCAGAAAAACAGAAATTTTATGAGAAACAGATAAAAAAAATATGAAGCAAAAATTTGGACACTGAGAAAAACTAGACAGCTCAGGGGTATAAAGACCAAACATCTTCCTGCCTAACCTTAAATAATACTCCCCCAGCACTGCCTTATCCCCTGCATCACTAGCATCCTGTCTAATCCTGGACAAATTTGCCAGCTGCTAGAGCAAACTTCATTTGTAGCATAAGAAGGCGGCACTTCAAGGAGTAGTAGTTCAATGGTTTACTCTTTTAAGCGTCTAGAAAACAATAGGATTTGGATTTCAGCTGTACTAGCACATGGATGTTATTTTCTTTCACTAAAAACAATGAATTAAAATGCTTCATTCAGCAAACATAAATGCAGGTTTGAAGAACAATATACTCAAGTACAAATAGTAAATCAAAGCTTAGCTAGCTCTACAGCCTATGAACAAAATCCAGTTGCTAATTCAGATCACAGCCTTTACCTGTCCATATACCTTTTATACGAAAACTATAGTCATCAGCACCTTAAGTGATAGGTAATCTGTAGTCATCAGCACCTTAAGTGATAGGTAATCTGTAGTCATCAGCACCTTAAGTGATAGGTAATCTGTAGTCATCAGCACCTTAAGTGATAGGTAATCTGTAGTCATCAGCACCTTAAGTGATAGGTAATCTGTAGTCATCAGCACCTTAAGTGATAGGTAATCTGTAGTCATCAGCACCTTAAGTGATAGGTAATCTGTAGTCATCAGCACCTTAAGTGATAGGTAATCTGCAAGTGTAGTTATGACTGGTACTCTCTTTTGCAGCCTTCGCTATAATGAATCCAAACTGACAACAAGCAGCTTTCAACATGTTTAGAGTATTTACATTAAGCGGGGACGCCATTTTTGCTTCAGAACTCACTCATGTTACTGTACAGGCAGAGCAGGACAACAGCTTCTTCTTTTTAAGTTTCAAGGACAACATCCGCTTAGCCTAAGGTATACATAGCAAATTGACCAGAGGCCATATACACCCTGCCAATAACCACCCTCAAGCTCTACCACTTTGTTTAAGGAGGGCAAGGCCTGTAAGTCCCAGAGTAAATGTAAGGGTACCCATCCAGTTGCCCAAGCTATAGTTGAAGGATGACAGGGAATTTCATTGTTTGACCTGTAGTAGGATCCAATTCAAGAGAAGAAGGCGGCACTGGGTGATGAACCTATTCCTCTTTATGGTTTTATTTCCTGATATGTGTTGAAATCTATTGTTCTAGTGTTGGCTGCACCATTTGACTTATTAAGAAAAAGGACATCAAAGATAAGAGGCACCCTGATGGCATGGTAAGTTATGGAAAGTTCCCCACCCAGGAGCCTAAATAACACTTAGTAGAAGGACCAGGTTTCCACCATCTCCTGGTAACTATGAATTTTTGAGGCCAGAGATGTGTTTTTTTGGGCTTTGATATTTTCCAAGTTTTTTTATATGCAGAGTAAGATACACAGTAAAGGGTGTGTTATATTCTGTAATGGGTCTGAGCAGGGCAGAGTAAAGAAAATAATGACTTCCCTGGTTTTATAAGAAATGCCTTTGGCAATTAATTACAAGATACAGAAGGATTTCTTAACAAGAGTCACCACAGGGTGACCAAAAAGGGAGCTTTCATCCCAGGTGCCCAGGTGTCTAATGACTGACTTAATACTGGGGTGTTATTGATGCTGGATGTTGAAGCAATTTTGATGTTTCTTAAAAGGGTTGATACTGCATTTCCTGATGTTTAGTTTAAGCCCTTTTATGCTGCAGTAGGTGTTGAGTTGTCTGTATTAATTTCAAAGGATATAAGTATCTTGGGTTGGCTTGACAGCTACACCCAGGTTACTCTCAGGTTTGGTTAACCAGAGATTACTGTTGTCAGTTTTCAGATCAAAGAAATAATAATAAATAGGAAGGGACCCAACACAGATCTTCGGGATATACTACTGCTCACCATCTCTATGACTAACGGGACATCATCATCATCATCTCAGACAACATGTGTCAGTTTGCTTTGCATCTTACCACATACAGATCAATGTGTAATGCCATAAGCGTATGTATAATTCCATCAGGAGGTAAGTTATCAAATGCCTTTCATGCAGCATAGACAGTTTGCTCACTGCACACCTCATTTGCCACCTTTTTAAAGGAGTGTACAGGATTTTGCAGGGCATGACCTACCCTTTACAAAGACAAACTGCTGTGGTTTGAACCTAATCGGATTTTTAATGTAATGATTTGTCATGATTGGTAATGATGGGATGCATGGGTTTACAGAAAAGTCCCATAAGTCTGATGGTTCTTTAATTTCCAGGGTCTGTGACTGGTGAACACTTCTTGAGAGGCATCACAACTGCACTGGCCAGGATTTGGGGGTATAGCCTGCAGAAAGGCTCTCATACTCTCTGCATATGTTTTTTACTATAGTCATTACAATTCTGTACCTGTCCTGCAAGTCTGTAAAATACACGGTCATACTCTTTTTGTGGCATGGGATAGAAGTAAAATTTAGAAATGCTGTTCAGCATTCTATAGTTAGTAAAATCTTACAGACCCATTGGACTTGGGGACCAGTACAATGATACTGTTCCTCTTATTCTTACATGACCACATGTTTCTGCATTATCTCAACCTCTTCCCAGCATGATTGGTGTTGTGTTTCTGGCAGTTGGTATGATTTCAAATAGATTTTTTTTCCACAGGGTGCAGTTTCTATGTTGTATTGGTCAAATAATTGGTTCAGTCAGGCAACCATGAGAATAGGCACTAATTTCTAAGTATAAATTATTTTTCTTCCTGCTTTTGTGACATGTAATGTCTCCCCACTTTTAACTTTAGAGCATACTGCAGAGGAAATAACTTCGGCAAAAATACTTACTAAAGCAAATTCAGTTGTTCTTCAAAGGTTCATAAAGTCTACATTTTTAAACTTTCCTAGTTTTCCTTTCCTGGTTGTTTACATCACTTACATTTTTGCAACTTCCAAAGGCCCTTGCCACAGTGCAAGGAATTTATTTTCAGCAGTGGGTAATTACACAAGCAATTTATCTCCTGTTATACTTTTTTTCTGAGATGAGTATCTCTCGTGGGTGCTATCATATATTTTCTTACTACAAATATTGTATTTCTTATATCTATTCTGCAAGCCTGAAAAATATTCTGTCACATGTTTAAAAGGGGTCTTTTTTTCCTCCCATATTTCTTTGGCTAAATCTATTGTGTCTCATGGATAGTGACTATATAACAAATCAAACAATGTGGTACTTCACTTACAGAAAAGAGATAGGGAACTATCAGTTCAAATTTCTCCCAAGCTTTTCTACAGCCTTCAATAATATGAATTTTAACATTTTCTTAAGGCATTTCAATTAATAATCTCTTTGACGGTAGTACACAGCAGTACTTAACTGTTTCACTTTAAAATATTTACAGAGATGATATATTGTTTTTGACATGAGTTGGATATCCTGGCCTATAATAGTTTATTTTAGAATTCCAGTCTTAGGAAAAAGCATTATTACATCTTTTGCTATAATCTTTGCACCAAATTTTCATAATAGTACTGATTTAGTAAAATGTGCTGAATAATCAGTAATTTGTAGAATGTAGTAATGACTCAACTTCAAATGTGGATCCTCAATGTCTATTGTCATGCTTTGAAAAGGAACATATACAGTGGGTGAGGGTATAAAAGATTTCTTAAATCCTGGGGTGGATGCTGTCCTTTGACCCACTAGGTGAGCTACCAAGAATTTTGTGTCAATCGTAATACCAGAAAGGACAGTAATATCTAACAGAAACTCTAGCTTTTGTTGTAAACATTCTGAAAATGACCAGAGTGTGGCTGATACTAGTTCAGTTTCAAATTTTTCTAAAGCATATGATGCTAATAACTGGCTCAGTATATGTTGCTTCTGTTTGATCTTAAGTTTAAAGTAGGGGTATATAGTGGATCTGTTGTTTCCTCATTTACTGTTTCCATTGTCTCAGTTTATGCTTAGAGTAGTGTCTTTCCACAAGGCCTTCTCTAAATTGACAGGAATTTTCTGGAGTTCAGCCATGTCATTATTTTCTTCAGTACTCTAATATGATGTGAACAATTTGGTCTCTTTTACAAGTACAGGTATAAGCTGCAACCCTTCAGCTATATCATACTCCGTGAAGGACACCTCATGAAACAGCTTTCTTTCATTAAGGGCACTGGCTTTACAATTACGTGTTCAGCTGCATCATATTCTTGTGAAGGACAACTCATGAATTTTTTTATTTCTTTCATTAAGGGCTCAGCTTTTTTTCCTCTTTCTATCCCTTAGGAGTGTTTTTAGATGGGGGGACAGAATGGCTATGGGCCTGTAGTTAGATGGGTTGGAGGAGTGTCCTCCTTGGTTTATAGGTATAGTATTGAATTTCTTCCAGATATCAGGGACTGTAGGTTCTTGGATAGATCTGCTGATTAGTATAGAGATTGGGAAGGCTATGGAGTGAGCAGCGAGATTTAGGAAGGTGGGGGGCAGATTGCCAGCTGAGATAGAGCAAGGTTTCAGCTTGCTTAGAACAGATTTTATGTAAGCATTGGGGACTAGCTTGAGTGAAAATGAGGTTTTGTGGGTTGCTGGAGGGGGTGGAATTAAGAGATTGGAGGTGTGGTACTTCTGGGTTGCTTGTGGATGGAGTTGATAAAGTAGGAATTAGGAAAGGTGGCAGTTTCTAGGGTAGAGTTGTTTGGGCAGGGGGTTGGTATAGTGGGACTTCCTGGGTGGAGAATCTTACTGATTACAGGTTTGAAGGTAGGTAACGGATTTGTTTTTAGCCAGTGTTTCCAAGCATTATCTCTCTTGTGCATTATGGAGTGAGTGGATTGTTAAAGCAAGGGAGCAAAGAGTGATCTTATTTTCCTAGAGGAAGCAAGGGAGTTAAGAATATCTAGAAAGATAAGGTTAAATATGTGTCCAGGATCATCAAGAAGAAGGTCAAGAAGAAAGGACCAGTTGATGGAGGAGAGTCTATAGTTAAATATAACTGGGCTGAATCTAAATCTTGCTTTCTAAATCTAAAAATGCTAGTAATAGTTTAGTTTAACAGTACCAGATTTCATAACTTTGGTGATAGCACAATCACAGAATGTTGATTCTACTCAGCTAAAAGTTAAAAGTTTGTCATTATCCAATTGTGTGAGCACTTTTTTGGGACTCTTTTGCTTAACAAACTACAGACTAGTATTAACAAACCACTGATTAGTAGTAACAGTTTCTACAGGTATAATAATTATTTCATTAACTGTGTAGTACTTAATTACATGTCCTCTTCTAGAGAATTCAGAGCAGATTGTTTCAGTCTAATACATGTTTTCTTTGTCACAGAAAAGGGTTTATTATTAGCCATTTATATATGCAAGTCTGACCTGGAATGTTTTTTTTTATTGATGTATATGATACATAACGATTAAACAGTAATTGCCTTTTATTTGAGTATGTGTATTCAATCTCTAATATTCCTGCTTATTCTTTTTATTCATTTTAGCTGTCTTGTCTACTGTGTAAAAAGCTATAAGCAGACATTTAATTCTAAATATCCACCAAAATTGAACAAGTGAACTCTTTACCAACAGACCTCAACATAAGTAATAAAAACTGTGTAGGCACTGTGTAGAGCCTACACAGAATGTATCCATGTATACCGCCATGCCTTCCCCCCGGCAGTGCACCATGCATATTAATGATGGTGCGCTGCCAAGGGAAAGCATAGGAACAGGGACATTGAACCTGTGTAGGAAGAAGTGTAGAAGCACCCATGGCTGTGGATGCATACAGAGTGAGGCTCTTTGTACTGCTCCTTGCTACTGCTGAAATGCTGTGAATTGAGTCAAATGTGTAATATTTTATTTTCATGTTTTTTTTTTCTTTTTTTGAATGTTTGCGTGAGGTGGCGCTGAGTAGACCAGTGCCAAGCTGTGCTCACAAATAGACTGCTGACACCTGCCAGACATCTAAAAATAGAAACCAGATGTTATTAATTATCATTATTATATATTTGCCTTATCTAACCTTAGGTAAACAAAGCTTAGCACTTAGTACTCACACCCCCCAGATTTCCATGCTCACCATTGGGTTGTGCCACACAAACATTCAGAAACACACTACCCTTAGCTATATAAAGCTTAGAAGTTAGTGCACACATCCCCCTGAAAGTGCACACTGATCACGGTGGCATGCCATGCAAATAGGTGCAGCAAAGCTGAAATAAGCTTAGAAGTTATTGGACATACCCTCCCCTGATGTCAGCTACCTTCTCTGTAAACACCAACATAGTTCTCTACCTACATATGTTATGCAGACACTATTACCCCTTTATGCTGTTCAGTAACTCCACCTCATTTGCATAGGGATCCATGCTCACAGCCTGGAAACTACCCGCTTTAAAATCCTATCATGTTAGCAACAGCACCAATGCGCCATTGCAGATACTCCATGCAGGGTCCTGTAGTACACTTCTGTCAAATAATATTAATGTTATTTTTTCCATTTTTTTATTTTTTTTTTTTATAAAGCATATTTGCGCACTGCAGCACTGTGTGCAAACATGCCCAGATTATTAAAAAATAATAATACATTTAATTTAACTTATTTCCTTTAATTTTTCAGACACATGGAGGATAGTTTTACTCATATCTGTATGTGGTATGCCATTTCTGTCCATCTATCTACATTTTTGCATCCCCTTTTGTCTGTCTACATTCCTGTACACAGAAATTTTCCATGTACGCTACAGACACTGATACAAGGTTTGCAGAGCTGCCTATCTGCTTGGTGGATCACTCTACCTGCCTCATTTGAATGAGATTCACCTGCTTATGAGGTGATTTGCCTGCCATGGAACTTCCTGTGTTGGAGCCTGCATGCTCGCCACCGAGCAGTATTTACTGAATCTAAAACCTGCTTACTTTCATGTAAGCAGTGAAGTTCAATGCCTACATGGTAAAAAGGCTTTATTAAATTCCTCCAAAGATCTTTTATTTTCTGATTATCCATCACACTCTTTCTATAAAACAAAATGCCATAGTTTATCATTTTTTTCTTCTTTGAATATTATGAGACATTTATATACACCTGATAAAACAGAAGTAACTTTGTTTTCATATACTCTCTGACTTAAGTGTTCCATACATTTTGAGATGATCTTCTTTTTAGAATATCTTATTTCATAAAAATTTTCCTGAGCAAAGGTTCAAATTCCTTTAATTGTCAACTTTTAATCTGGTTATAAACCAGATTCTATTGCCAGTTTATGACTATACATTTTCATAATGAATATATCACCTAAAGTGTTTAATTTATTTTCTATTGCTTCATTTTTGAGTGATATGAACACTATGCAAGACTTTCATTGAACAAAATGGTATGAGTAGATTAAACCATTTTAAATCTATATGTCTCAAAATAATGGCTAACAATTTAATAAGTGATTAATACAGTGTAATTGGGTAGGGGAGAATTTATTTATATTGAAATGTTTAGAAAAAAAATCCCACATTTTATTATCTATTCTCTTGAAAGAACATATTTTAATTTTATTTATTTATTTTTTATTAAACTCCATTAGCTATACATCTTTCCAATTGTGATTGTATTTATTATCAGACTAATACACTATAAATTTGATTTGGCACATGTTTATAGGTCTGGTAATATGACATACTGTTTATGCCAAAATGTTTGCATAATGTCCTTGTTTTATAGGATACCATAAGAATTGCAGAAAAAATGTTACTACATTTTCTTGGATTATGCTGAACTCATTCACTCCAATGGAGCTCAGGAGATTTGCTCAGTAACTTCCAGTGGGGGTAGCCTAAACCTTTTGACAGAATCAAGTTACGTCTTCATATTACAAACAAATGTTCATATCTCTGGCACCATTAGGATTATGAATGAAGTATAAGTGGCCTATTCTTCGGCAGAAACCATTTTTTATAGCAGTAGTATTCTTTAGGATCTAAGTGTTAAATCAAATTGTATAAGTCACATTAAATACAGTAACTATTACATTTGTAAGATTTTGTAAACAACTTACAATATCTCAGCAACCACTCAAGTTACGCACATAGCGTCAACATCATTTTATTCATCTAGCTAACAGCTTTCATTTGAGGCTAAGGAGTTCTGTCTGTGTTACCTGAGATATGAGATACCTGTTGAGATATTTAGAAAATGTAAAAAATATATCTAGGTAAATTAATATCATAAAAACAACAGTTAATATCTATTTACCTCCATTAGATAGACATCAAATATTAATACAGTTGAGTTTGCCATTGTGTAAGCATTAAGATGAAATGTTTTAAAACCTTGTACATAGCATGGATTTGGAATTATTAATGCAAATATGAACAAGCAATATTTGACACCTAGAGGCATCAGTAGGAGTTAACTGCAGATGCACCTGGAGGCAACACTCAGATATAATCAGTTAATTTGGAAGCATGGCTGTGGTATGGATTACGTTGAGGTCTATCTTCAAAGGTTAAGTATTCTAAAATCTTGCGCTTATTGTGCTAGTTTAAGTGTTGAGAGAATCCATGTATTCTGCCATTAGTTTAAGATTGGGTCAGATTCCAAAAGAGTTTCTGTCAATGTATGTTTGCCCTGGTTCCAAACAACATGCTCTCAGTGTAAGTGAGTTATATGGACCAGTTCCAAAAGACCTGCTCTCAGCATGCTCTTAGTGTAAGTGGTCAATTGCAGTGACAGTAAGCCTTTTTGAATTGGCACAATTTATTTAATCTGTTATTGAAATACAAACACTGGAATTTCTCAAGTACTTCAGTATATTATTTTTCATGGAATGAGTTATTTCTGTAGCCATCAGTATTACATCAGCAAACATCATTATTATAGATTCATTGTTTCCTATTTTTTATTCCATGAATCATATAATCAGATTTAATGGCATTTGCTAATATTTCTATTGCCAAAGTGAATAAAAACAGAGATAGAGAGCATCTCTGCTTCATGCCTTTCTTTATATCTAAACAGGTAAGTCATTTTACATAAGTTTTATCATGACAGGTGTTCTTTTTGAGAAAACTAAATTCAAAATGAAATTTAATATTTGAATATAGTAAAGAAATAAGCCCATCTAATTGAATCAAATACTTTTTCAATTTCAAACTTATAAATATTATTCCTTGTTTATTAATATTTATTAATTGTATCCTTTATTTTTAATACCTTTACTGAATTGCCACGGACATAGGCAAATATAAATGTATGTAAAAGAAAGCAAATCATATTAAAATATTCCCAGTTGCAAACATTATACATCACATATATTTTGTATATTTATCAGCAATTCAATATTACATAAATTGATTTATTTATTTTATTTATTTTACACTTGTTGACCGGGCTAGTCTAGCTGGATATATGTCCATTTTCAGTAGACGCCCGGGGAGATAAGCTCCAAGCAATTCAAATTAAAAAAATGGCTTCCCTTAATCCTCACTCCTATGGTAAAACATTATTCTGCATGTATTGTTCCCACAATTTCCATTTTTTCTTTGTAATTTGCTCTTACCCTTTTTTAATGATCTCATTTACAGTTCTTTTATACCTACTAAAATATTAACAGTATATTTCAAATACAGTTGGTTTAGACTTTGAGTTCCATTTTCAAGTAACTGCCTTTTTGATAGCCAGCAGAATTAAACTTAACAAGGAGTTGCAATGCATATGCAATTCAGATCCTATATCTGAGCTTAAACAAATAATTTCCTTAGTTACACACATTTGCTCACCCAAAATTTCTGACACTGTACTCTGTGAGGGATTTTTAAAGTTGGCCAAGTCGCTACACTCCCAAAACGTATGTTCCCATTTATCACTTTCTTCTCTACCACACCTTTAACATTTGTCATCCACCTGTGGGAAAATTATCTCTGGAGTCTGCATAGGGTGTAAACTTACCTATGTAAACATTTCAAAGTTAAATTTCTAAATTGCTTAGAGCCTGTTGCTTATTTAGAATCTAAACATGTCTTCGAGTTGTTGCCTTGGGAACTGCTTGGGTGACCTCTAGTACCAATCTTTTCTAACATCCTCTGTTGGATTCCTATCATTACCATGCAGTATTTTATCTGCCTTATTAATTATCCCTTTGTAACAGCAGTTTTGGTTCTAGATTCAGTAAAAAAACTGTGACAACATGTATTTCAATTAGGATTCCCTGTTCCTTTCTCCCTGCCTGTACTCAGATATCAATCACTGCAGCCTCATGCCTGCAGTCCAAATATTTTCTTATCATTTTTCAATTCTATTACATTTTCCTCTGTAGATATTTACTGCCAATTCCTTTTCCAGTTTTCTCCAGTAAACTCCAGCCCTGCCTTGTCTATTCTCTGTATTTCTAATTGCAGTCATCCCTACTGGCAAAATTTCCTTCCTCCATTCTAATGTTGGCTTACTTCTTAGAATATTTTCTGTAAATGTATCATTATAGTATTCCTTGTGGCTGTTGTTATTCCCCTTAAGTACTGCCTCTAAATTGCAAATTTTCCTTGTTAATAGGATTTCCCGTGCTTCTTCATCATCATCCCTTTCATTTTGAATTATAGCTTTCTGCTTGTGTTATGTACATGAGCCTTAACTGTGTAGCTTGAAAATATCCCTTCAAATTAGGTAATAGTAAACTACCCTGTTCTATTAGAAGGATCAGCTTATACCACTTGACTGTTGTCTTTTTGCTCTCCCAGATAAAGCCCTTCAACTGTTTGTTACTTACTGTCCACAACTTTTCCTCAGGTCACTAAAAATATGTCTGACCTATAAAGTAAAGAACCTTAAATATTTTCACTGCTTGTATCTTGCTATCTATAACCATAAGAATAGCTTCCAGATTCTTGTTTTTTATATTATTTTTGTTTACTCTCTTCCCACATATCCTTAGCTGCCATAACAGTTTTCTTTTTAATCCATATTCCTAACTCCTTCATTCTGTCATGTCCCCATAAATTATGGGTATTGCTGGACCAAGTCCTGGGTTGGTAGATAGCTTAAAGCTATAGCCTATATTTTGTCTTCCTACTTTTTTAAAAACAGCTTTATTGAGAACATTAATATAATGAACAGATATTTTGAAAAAAAATTAATAAGTTGAATTTTAAAGTACAATATTTAAAAAGAAAATATTAATACAATAACTATAATACCAGAAAAACTATATACAGTGATTTCCACTATATATCAAACAAGATCAATTAAGTTAATTTTAGCAGAAAAAAATAGAAATAAAGAATAAAAGATTAAAAAAGAAAGGTTATTGCATTACTCATTTATCCAGTTCTTTAAGTAATAATTCATGTATATTTTCCCATTTGTAATATAATTTTGTATTCCTTGTAGATTTAGATTTGATAGTTAACATTTCTAACTTAGATATTTCCAAGAGAAGACCTCTAAACTCTTTAAATGAGGGAACTGATGAAGAATTCCAGTTTCTTGTAATTGTTTTCCTGGAAATGGACAGTATAGACCAGAGCAAGGAATATTTGCTTTTATTTATACAGTCTGGAGCAGGTGTATTGAATAATAAAACTTATTTTGCATAAAGTTATCTGTAAAAATTGCCTGTAAAAAAAGTGTTAACGTCTTCCCAAACTTTCTTTAATAGTACACAGTCGTAAAATATATGGTTACATCTCCAGCAAACAATATCTTGTATAGTTATCTTACTCATTTTCTGAGGTGTGATGAAAGATTTATGTAAAATAACCCTCTCACACATACAAACACACACACACACACACACACACACACACACACACACACACACACACACACACACACAAAAGGAGCCCCTATTTGTAAAATCGGCAACTTCAGTAATCACATGACATACACTCAGTGAATGAAATTGTCTGGAAGTCAAAATATCTCGAAAAAAAATCACAACAGAGAAGTATTCATCCATGCAATTTTCCACCACCAAAAGGACCATCAATAAATCAAGAAATAACTGCTCAACAAAAAGTAAATCAGTAAGAAATCCATAAACTCTCTAAGATCATACTACATACTGGAGTAAACATATAACTTCCCTCCAATCTAAAGCCATTTGACATTCAGACATTTTAATTTGTGCAGAAGTTATTCACAGACTGATAGTTTACTGAGCTGTAATGCTGACCTTCACTTTTGGAAAAAAAAAAATCCTGGACTTTGTGAATAGCTCAAAATGCAGAGAGGATTATTTTTTTATTTATTATGTATTTATTTATTTTTGGATAACATGTTTAAAACTGTTAAATTGATTACACACCCAGAAACAAAGAAAAGTTATTGTGATAAGTAAACCACAGACTGCTGCAAGAAATCAAAGTCACATTAGGACTCTATGCTTACGCCCGAACCAGTGAAGCATACATGTCAATTCCAAAAAAAATTAAAGTAGCTTAATAAGAAAGTTTATATTGGAAATAAGCAAGATACTAAAAAGGCTCTGTTTCTCATAATTATGCTGAAAAGTCTTCCAAGGTAAATACAACCTTCTGATTTAGTATGGAACCATACCTCTCAACCTTAGAGCAAGAAATCTGGACAAAGCGAAAAATAAAAGTGGACACAGGCCCAAAATTAGTTATGCATTTCAGACACCATTGAAACAACTGTAGCTGCATTATACATCACTTATAATGTTTCAATCCCATCATTGTCAGTTAAGCATTATATGGCTCATTCAATCCTGCCTTCTTTTGCAACAAAGAAATGCTTTGAAATGGCAACCACATTAAAAATAATAAATAAAACACATTGCATCCACATCCTGCAACTTCCTACCTGCAAACAACCACAGAGCTTTCACTGAAACTAGGGCTGCTTATTTCCCCATACAGCTCTCCCTAGTTAAGTCTAATGGTGTACAATTTACCAGGATCTGGAAATAAATTAAATTATGGCCTGTAAATTGCAAGTGCACTTTGTTTAATTAAACTATATTTCAAAGCCCACTTGCTGTATTTTATTTCAGGAACATCCCAGTATCCATTTCCAGGTCACTTTACAAGAGATTGGCAGTGGTAGACTTGGCATCCTCCAGATCCCTACAGGACCACACTCATACTGTTAGCATTGTCCATTAAATGTAAATATCCATCCACTGTAAATGGCAAGAAGCTATGTCTTAAAAAATCTACTTTTGGCATGCCTAGTACCAAAGTATTAGTTTTTGAAACAAAGAAACGGGTCTCTATTATAACAACAAATGATCAAATGATCGAACGTTGTTATATCAAATTCAAAAGTTCAAATTCACAAGACATCGAACAACCAGAACAGCGATTTTTTTTCCAGGGAAAAAAATCACTGTCCCCAATAAAAAAAAAAAAAAAAAAAAACATTGCATAAAGTGGGAGGGCTTTGCCCCCACACCCCCCCTACTTAAATATACCAACTCCGAGATTGCACTACAGTGCCGAAAATGGCAAAGTGACAGAAGCGGCCAAGCGACTTCTTTCCCAGGGAAAGAATTTGCTTATATGCCACTTTATTTTGTTTTTTCGACATTTCAAGTTCGACCAAGACGCATTCGATAAAATGCATCTTCGGTCATCTGATAGGAACCCAAAGAAACATTCTTCACAGTCCGTAAGTCTCTGTCGTTAATAATCATCAACTGTTTCAGCACTCCCAACACATAAGCACACACATACATACTAAAACCCCCAGCATTTAAAAAATGACATTGTGCCCACCTGATTTGCCAGTATTGATGATCCAGCAAAGCTATGCTTACTGTTGCCCAATCTACCACTGCTTAGAACCCACCAATGACAAAACAGTACTGGGTGCTTTTTTTTGTAAGAAAAAACAATACAACTTTATATGCTACAGTCCCACATAGTCAATCCACTACTGACCCATTAACCCTAGGCTGCTGTCTCAATCTTACTCCCTGGGATTGCATTACCTTGGATGACTACTTTTATTTCCTAAGCAAAATACACAAATTGGAAGGTAAGGCAAAAATCCAGATATTCTTCTAAAATCCATACAGTTGAGAGGTAGGATTTCATATTCAATACAACACCATCCCTGTCAGGAAAGCCACAATTTAATGAAAGTTTACTTTTAATGCATGATATATTTGTGAGCTAACTTGTTTGTGTTCAGTAGGTAGCCTGATCGGCGTTAGCCTCTTTGTGCATGTGTCACTCTCTTTCTCTCTATCATGAACACACACACATGCACACATGCACATGCACACACACACACACACACACACACACACACACACACACACACACACACACACTTCTACTTTCACGCACACAAACATTCTGTTTTCATGCATGCACTCACTCACTCCGTACTTACCTATTAACACAGGTAAGTGCTGTCTCTTTCAAAGGCAAGGTGGCAAATCTATACACGAGTCCCTCTTCAGTGAGAACACATACACATTGATTCTTCGGTGCAAAATAATGGCATAAACACACTGACCTTTCTTTGGTGCAAAAAAAAATCAAAACTAGAAGGGTGATTTGGCGCACGCACACACCGACATTAGAGTTACAGGTCACAGGAGCAAAAAACACAAAACAAAAAAAATGTTTTGGTGCATGCATACATCGATGTTGCGCTTAGAGGTTGAGGGCCACATGGAAGAGCTCTGAGGGCCACAGGTTGGACATATCTAATTCAGACCAATGATTTTTTCCAGTTTTATCAGTTCATCTGAATAGCTGTTTAAAGCTTCTTCTATTTGTTCCAGTCTTTTGTTATTTGAGTTTATTATACTCCTCCAGTGTTTCATTTATTTTAGTTGGCTCTGAGCACATTTGATTTTTTTACCTTCAAGATTACTGGAAGGCATGTCTTGCACCAATGCTGGAGCTTGAACTGCTTTTTGCAGCACAGCTGCAGGATTCTTCCCAGTCAATCATTTCTCCTCACCTTTTCTAGCTTAATTTTTTTCAGGCTCTCTAAGTTTCTTCTTTGCTGGCATCCAGGCAGAGTACATAATAGCCAGTAGCTGAATGCCTTGAGATATAGATATAGATTTAGAAACAAATATATATATATAGATATAGATATAGCTACAAATATAGATATAGATATAGATATAGATATAGATATAGAGTTCAGTGACATTTGATGGAAGCTACTTTTGACTGATCCACATCTGTTCAACAAAAAATTGAAAGTACATTTGAGCGAAAATTTATTTCAGTGAAAATGAAAGAAGTTTATATGTGGAATTTATAGTCCTGGTTTTGGTTGACTGACAGAATCTTAGAGTGAACAATATGCAATAAGTTAATAATATATGATATTTTTTTAACCTTATATTAATTCTTGTGGAAATGTTAGGCTAGTATTCAGTCATTTGTTCAGATGCAGTAGGGATATCCATGAAGTTTGTGAGTGAATATAGCTAAGGTACAATTCATAGAGGAAATTTAAGCTAATGCACATTGCTTCAAATATAATGAGAAGTAATGATAAATTGGGTAAAGCAGCATAAATGCTAACAAAGTGTTCTTTTGAGTCATAGTTCAATATCTGTTTGTACACACACCTGATGCTAAGAGTTCTGCTGCTTCTCTATTATTTGCTTTGCAGTCCACACACTTGTCATTAACAATCCCTTCAGTAGTTAGTTCAAGTATGCACAAGCACTTCGCTGACACATAAATGAGTGATTTCCCTCAACAACCCCTTCAATAGTTTCACCAAGTATGCACAGACACTTCAATGACACCAAATGAAACATTTCTCCAGTGATCCTTTCAGTAGTTTGTCCAAGTATGCACAACCAGTAAAATATAATAAAAAAAAATTTTTAATCCAAAGTCAATAATCGTACCTTCTTGTAAAACATGCAATAGTAAATGTTCTCTTCCAATTAGCTAATTAATTTAATGCCTAGATCACACACTCCACAGGTAAACTGGTGCTTATTAACATAAGTTCAGTGTTCATTACGAATTTTGTATGCAAATGAAGAACTTTTGTTTATCTCTATGAATTATAGTAATATGCAAATGTGTAATATTCCTTATCCTCATATTAGCTTTCATCCTAATGCTTATGCCTTATGCATATTATACTTTTACCTTAGGGAAGCATGTTTACCAAAATGCCTCCATATTTCCATAGTCAGCCTGAATTACCTTATTTGTATAAGGACATAGCACTGCTCTTCATGAATTGCCACTAAAACATTGGAATGTCAGTATTAAGAATACTAACCTTAAACTCATATAAGTACATAGTCTTTCGTAACTAGACTTTGACAATAATGAGCTGTTACTTATTTTAAACAAACAAATATAGTATTTGTGATTTGCAGCTTCTCAAAAAAGTATATGATAATAAAATCTCTCTTATTTTTGAGATGTCTTATGTTTTTTTTTCTAACAACATATACTCAAGCAAGATGTGTCCTTTACTTTTTATTTATAATTTCAGACCATCTCTTTTTATCTGTAATTATTTTTATAGTTGCAGACTAGTCCATTTTCTATTAAGACTGGCTGATGCATTCTTTCTACATTAAGCAAAACTTGGTTCTGTGTAGTTGAATACAGTAAGTTAAACTTTATAGTGTTTTGTTTTCATTTTTTTTTTTTATTAGATGCCATAATTATCTTCTCTTCCCTTTCAATATCATAAGATAAGCTCTGTTATAAGTATAAAAACTGTGGTAACCAGGATGTTAGGAAACAAATTAAGTCTTTACCTTCTGTATTTTCAGTGGCACCAAAATTCTTATATTTGGCCTTCTTTCTCTGATTTTTAGAACTCCAATCGTATTCAGTAACTAGGTGTTTTGTTTCAGATGGTATACTGTTTGAAATTCTACTTGCTTCACTCGGCCTTCAATGTCATTCAAGGTTGTTTACATTTCTTGAATATGTTCATTCTGTTTTGTAATCATTATTTTTAACATGGTACAGCGGTTAGCATTGTCACCTCACAGCAAGAGGTTCTCCCATTTGATTCTCGGCTGGAGCGCCTTCTGTGTGGAGTCTGCATGTCCTCCCCGCGGTCAAGTGATGTTAAAGACATGCAGGTAGGTGCAAGCATGAATGGGCGTGCCTTCTTTGAAGGTTGGGCATCGGGCTGTCAACTCGGCACCATAAAAATCCACTGCCAATCATGAGCGGACCGGAGTTCCACTGTGGCGACCCCTAACCGGGAAAAGCCGAAAGTCTCTGACTAAGACTGTTAGCTTGTAAAGCTTCTAGTTTATTTTGCAGACAAAATCTGTTGAAAGTGTTTTGTAAGGATAGATCTCTATTTGTACACTTTGAGGAACTTGTTTGCAATATTTCCTTGTAGAGAAGTTTCTGTAAACTTCAACAGAATTTTTTTAAATGATAAGTTTTTTTAATGTCTGTTCATGAAAATAAACATTCCTTTTTTAGACTGAATTATTTTATTTTCCCAGAAAACATCTTGGATTTTCCCAGTGCTTCTAGTCATTGGTTATACTGAATCTGGAATCGCTTGAACTAGAAGCCGCAATGATCACCTGACTACAAATGCTCTGGTACAGTTGCTCTTCTGAAGTTGCAGGGCCATTCTGGCTACCAACTTTCTTAAACTACTAAGGAATGCCCTCTTAAATTGAACTATACCCAACATTTCTAGAATTTTATTTACAGATTAATGTGAGGCTCAAGCCACAGTTTCAAAATGCATTTTACTTCAGGCATTTGTGGTATTACTGCTCTGTGAATAAAATGTCCAACTATGAAACTTCAGGGGCAGCACTTCAAGTGAAGCTCCAGTTTTTGCTAAAATATTGTGTCAGTTTCTAATAATTTTGTAAACCTGCATTTTCTAGATACAAGTAAGTTATGTCTTCTCTAGTTAGGCTGGAAGGCAAAATTCTGGCCTTTTTTATCTGGTGCCAGTTCTCTGTAGCTGCATGATTTAAAAAAAAATATCTAGATATACCTCCTCATTATTGTCAGACTGAAATGGACTAATGGAATTCCCAAGAGATGAATAGATGGATTATCTGGGAGGAAATCAACTTCTAGAAGTTTAGCTGATGCTTATATGCTTATTAGTGGCAATCCATCTTTCCTGTAAAGCAATGTGGAATTTACCAAGACCTCAATCAGTTTTGCGATTTTCTTACCAGAACCCAGTATTAACATTCTGTATGAATAAAAATTATTCTCTATACAGGTCCAGCTATACCCAGAGATGTTGAAAACTTTCTTACTTGGCATGGGTATTTTTTGTAAGCAAGTACTAGACTATTTCTAATGGGGGATATTACTCATATAAAACAGTAAGCATTACAAAAGACAAACTATATGAAAACATTGTATATTTCACACTGAAGCACCAGTTATGTATATATCTTTCCTTCTAAGAACTAAGTGGACCAGTGGAGGCAGTTTTTGAGTCGGAAGTTCATATTTATTTAAAAGAAAAGTTAACAGCAAAGAAAAATGTTCTTTACATCAGAAAACAGCGTTTAAATATTTATCCAATTTTAGTTGCAAACAAAGCTTTTCACATAACTCAGGTTGGCCCAGTAAAATCTGTGCATGTATTTTTAGCAATCATACTGGCAGTAAATTAAAAGGTTGGCTAGTAAAACCATACTTACAGGGATGAACTAACACAAATAAAGGCAAAAGACAAACTGATCCACTTCCAGGTATTTATTTAACACTTTCATTTATAAAATACAAGCTTCCTTAACATAAAAACTTAAAAAACATACTTACAGAGGTAACATGATTAGAGCAGCACTCTTTACACATCCAAACTTGACAATGTTGAAATAAAATACATTCATCCTGCCCATCCACATAGAAGGGATAACATGAAGTGCCCTTTTCCCTCAGAGGAATAATTTCTTCTCTGTATTGACTTCTGATGTTTAACTCCTTCTAGAGTCCTCTCGGCGCTGCACCTTAACCAGTCCTGTTCATAAGCATATACCAAAACTTCATATGAATATCATCATATAAAATCTATAACCTATGCTCCTCTATCTCATTAGTTTTTGATATATATATATATATATATATATATATATATACATTCATGGACATATTTATTTATTTTTGGTCATATTCCTCCAGGTAACAACACAAATACCTTGGAGGGTATCCTCCAATGGCTGTCCACTAACTGCCCCCAAGAAACTATTATTCTCAGGGACTTTAATATCAACTGGAATACCTGCTCTTCAGACGTCCTCACCACCCATATAAATTTGCATGGCTTGTCCCAGATCATATCTTCCCCTACCCAAATCAGTAAGTCTAACAAAAAGGAAATATCCTATTCCAAAATGAACTTAACTCATGTGACTGGACTAACCTAAAACTACTTCCACTAGATGAAACAGTCTCGTAATTTAATTCTAAATTTCTTGCTATCCTGGATAACCATGCTCCCAAATGTACTACCAGAACCAATAATAAAGTAGCACCATGGCTGTCCAATGATATGACAAAAAAAATGATTTGCAGAAACAAAGCATGGACCTCCTGGAGAACCACTAAATCCCCAAAAGACCACTTCATTTATAAAAAGTTGAGAAATGATACAAAGAAGTCCATTATGCTAGACAAAAAAAGCTACTACTGTAATCTGCAACAAAAGCACCAAAATCAACCACAAAAATTCTGATCAGGCATAAATAAACTTCTCCACCCAGGTCAATCATCTACCCCACTCACCTGACTACCCTCCAAAAACCTCCTAAAATTGTTGCTAACACCTTTAACACTTTGTTTAAAGAATCTGTGCAATCCCTAGCCAACAAACTATCTCCCAATACCCCAAGTACCACAAATCCCACACCCCAAAATAATACCCCCTTCAAGTTTGATCCAGTACCAACATCTTTTATTGAGTTCCTACTTAAGAAACTGAAACCCACCACCCTTTCAGCAGACCTACTACCTGCAGAGTATCCCCAAAAAGCCACTAATGAAATAGCATACCGCATTTCAATCTTAATTAATAGATCTATTCTCAAAGCTTATATCCCCTCCATCTGGAAAATCTCCCACATTATTCCTCTTCATAAAGGGGGAAATTCCACTGAACTCTCCAATTACAGGCCTATAACCATCCTGTCTCCATTGACTAAAATAATGGAAAAAAGTATCCATAAGCAATTTCCAGCCTATCTTAATCAGAACACTCCCCTTGCCCCTTCCCAGCATGGATTTAGACCTTGCCATAGTACACCCTCAGCCCTTCTCTCCTTCTCTTACACAATAAATCAAAAACGTAATGACAACAAGCTCTCTTCAGCCCTCTTCCTAGACTTATCCAAGGCATTTGACATGGTAAAACACCAATTACACTTAGACACACTAAGATCACTCTCCATAGATAACCTAGCAATTAGCTGGTTTCATTCTTATCTAAGTGGCAAACAACAAGTTGTACTATGGAAAGATAACCTATCTTCCCTTTCACCAATCACCCTTGGTGTCCCCCAGGGATCTATATTAGGTCCCCTCCTATTCTCCAACTTCATTAATGACCTGCACAAAGTCATCCCAAATGCAACATGTATTCAGTATGCAGATGAGTCCACCCTAATCTGCTCTGCCACCTCCCCCACAGATTTAAAATCTTTATCCCAAATCACTTTCAACAAAGTAGAAAACTGGCTCACTGATCGTCGTCTATTATTAAACCCAAATAAAACCAAACTGTTACTCTTCTCCTACACTTGCAAGGTCCCCACAACACCTCTCACCATAACATCTAGCAATGGCACCATAATTTTCCCAGAACCTTGTACTAAACTACAGGGAGTAATCACCGACAACAACCTTAAGTTTGATGCTCACATAGACAAAACTATTAAAACAGTTAATAAGAAACTTGGCTATTTATACAAGATTAAGCAATTCCTAATCCCATCTACTAGGACTGTTATTGCCTGTACACATTTGCTATCATCCCTTCTTTGGGTCCCTATCAGCACCTCGAATGCTGACAATATCAAATTTGCTCTGGTCGATTTGAGAATGCCGAAAGGGCAGAACGTCGAATGGATAAATGAAAATCTCCATAAGGGGAGATTTCCATTTACCTCAATGTAGTGCGGTCTTGGAGTTGGTATATTTAAGTAGCGGGGGGTGTGGGGGTTCAGTGGGGCTTGCCCCCCTGCCTACACTCTTTAGTTTTTTTTTTTTGTTTTTTTTTTAGTTTTTTATCGGCATTCAAAAAGGTAATAGGTCGATTATTTCAGTTCGACATTTAGTGATTCGACCTATTACATTTTCGAAATGCTGATATAGACCCCCTTCTTTATGCCTTCCCATCTTTGTAAACCTAAGCAAATCAAACCTCAGTAAATTTACTAGCTGCTACAATAATACTGCCAGATTTGCCACAGGATCAGCTTATGACTGTCAAAACCTTAAATCGTTAGACTGGCTAGAACTACCCTATCAACTTCAGTATAACCAACTTATAGTTGTTCACAAAATTCTCTACCAACCAAACAGTACACCCATACTGAAAAATATTATCACCCCCTACAGTAACCTAAAAGCCCTCTGCTCTTCCAACAAAATGCTAGTACAAACTGTTAAATTCAACAATTCAACTGGTGAATCCCTATTCTCCAACTGTGCCGATAAAATCTGGAACTTACTTCCTGCAGAACTTACTACAGTTCCCTTCTTATCTCAATTCACAATATCCCTTAAGAAACACCTAAAAATGCATTGGCTTTGTCCCTGTACAAACCCTGACTAACCTCCACTCAAACATCAACTATAAATGATAACCTTATTTCAGGAATCCTCTAACTGTTTAGAATTTTGTATGTCTTTCACCTACTGGAAAGAATTAAAGTAAGGATGCTATCTTGTCTCAACCATGTATGTTAACCGCTATAAATGTATGTGTTTCCCTTATCAGATATAATCTCTAACTATTTCCTACTCAGCTAATAATTTCCAACCATTTCCTGTGTGTATTTGAGAAAATAGTGAACTTGTGTGTATATATTGTCAAACAAATGTCAATTTTGTGATAATTCACTGTAATAATTTCACTGTATTTATATTTGTTATGAATGTTTGGAACTTTTCTCCCCGGGCCTCCGCTGAAAATGGACCTGTATCCATTCGGACTTTCCCGATTAACAAATGTAAAATAAAATAAATAAATATTGAATATTTTTATTGTGTGTGTGTGTGTGTGTGTGTGTGTGTGTGTGTGTGTGTGTGTGTGTATATATATATATATATATATATATATATACACACACATGGATTTTTAAATATTTTTGGATTTATATGGGCGTATATGCAGTTATATTATGGCAAATCATTTTTCAAAATTTTTTAATATTTTTAGGGTGATTTGGGTTGAAAATGGTTGTTTTTACTTTAATACTATCCTATGTAACTTGATTAAATCATGTGACTGTTGGAGGCAGATCATTTGCTTAATTAACTAATGAATCAAGTATGTGATTTCTTTTTTTTTTCTTTCAGTTGTTTGTAGTATTTTTTATTAAGTAACTTAAGGGGCTGTGAGAAAAGTATAAAGAAGACTGATGCTCAAAACTCTCACCTCTTGTCCATTTCTCATTTTTTATTTTTTATTTTTTGCTATGGTTCAATAGGGAGCCTCTATGCATTTCTCTCTCTCTGTCTCTTTCTCTATAGATAGATAAATAAATAGGTATGGGTGTAATTGTATATTTCTACATCTGTATCTAATCTATCTTTTTATATATAATACACACATAGATATAAATATAGGGATTGATACTGATAGAGTTCAGTGATATTGGATGGAAGGTACTTTTGATTGAGCTACATCTGGTCAACAAATAACTGAAAGTACAACTGAGTTAAAAGCCATTTCAGTGAAAACTGTAAAGGTTTATAGATGGTATTTATAGTGTTGTTTTTATTAAGTGAGTTGTTAGGGAAACAGATTAGAAATTTTTAATTGAATTGTCAATGCCCGTTGTCATGTTGTACCCCCAGATCTGTAGCTGTTTGTTTGTGTGCACCAGCACTGATTCACTGTATGTGGTATTTGTGTGATTATGGAATTAAAATGTATAATTAAAGGGGATGGGTGATGCAGAGGGGCTTGGTTTATATTTTGTGTAGAATGTTTTCAATGAAATGATTTTTCAGTCAAATGTACTTTCAGTCATGTATGCTTCCTTATTTTTCTTTCAGTCAAATGTCACTGAATCATACCTATATATATATATATATATATATATATATATATATATATATATATATATATATATATATATATATATGTGTACATACACATATGTGTGTGTATGCGTGTATCTATATATATATATATATATATATATATATATATATATATATATATATATAGATAGATAGATATAGACACACACACACACACACACACACACATATATATATATATATATATATATATATATATATATATATATATACATATATACATATATAGAGAGAGAGAGAGATAATATATATATATATGTGTGTGTGTGTGTGTGTGTGTATAGGGAGAGAGAGAGAGTGAAATTATTTTATGCTGTAAAGTAATTTTTTAAATTGTAGTGAATAGGAATTTAGTCTCTGTTTCCCATATTTACTTTAACTTTTGGAGAAAAGGACCATTACCGATTGGCTAGACAGAGGGACAGAGCTGGGAAAGATGTGCAGCAGGTAAGGGTGATAAAGGACAGTGAGGGAAAGGTACTCACAAGTGAGGAGAGTGTGTTGAGCAGATGGAAAGAGTACTTTGAAGGGCTGATGAATGAAGAGAATGAGAAAGAGTGAAGGCTGGATGATGTGGGGATAGTGAATCAGGAAGTGAAACAGATTAGCAAGGAGAAAGTAAGGACTGCTATGAAGAGGATGAAGAATGGAAAGGCTGTTGGCCCAGATGACATACCAGTGGAAGGATGGAGGTGCTTAGAAGAAATAGCAGTGGAATTTTTTTAACCAGATTGTTTAATTAAATTTTGGAAAGTCAGAGGATGCCTGAGGAATGGAGAAAAAATGTTTTGGTACCTATCTTTAAGAATAAGGGTGATGTGCAAAGCTGCAGTAACTGCAGAGGGATAAAATTGATCAGTCACAGCTTGAAGTTATGGGAAAGAGTAGTGGAAGGGAGGTGATGATTAGTGATCAGCAGTATGGTTTTATGCCAGGAAAGAGCACTACAGATGCAATGTTTGCTCTGAGAGTGTTGTTGGAGAAATACAGAGAAGGTCAGAAGGAGTTGCATTGTGTCTTTGTGGACTTAGAGAAAGCATATAACAGGGTGCCTAGAGAGGAGTTGTGGTATTGTATGAGGAACTCGGGAGTGGCAGAGAAGTATGCAAGAGTGGTACAGGATATGTATGAGGGTAGTGTGACATTGGTGAGGACTGCAGTGGGAGTGACAGATACGATTAAGGTGGAGGTGGGATTACATCAAGGATCAGCTCTGAACCCTTTCTTATTTGCAGTGGTGATGGACAGGTTGACAGATGAGATCAGACAGGAGGCCCCATGGACTATGATGTTTGCAGATGACATTGTGATATGTAGTGAGAGTAGGGACCAGGTTGAGGAGACCCTGGATAGGTGGAGATATGCTTTAGAGAGGAGAGGAATGAAGGTCAGCAGGGCTAAAACATAATATATGTGTGTAAATTAGAGGGAGGGTAGAGGAATGGTGAGTATGCAGGGAGTAGAGTTGGTAAAGGTGGATGAGTTTAAGTACTTGGGATCAACAGTTCAGAGTAATGATGAGTGTGGAAGAGAGGTGAAGAAGAGAGTACAGGCAGGGTGGAATGGGTGGAGAAGAGTGTCAGGAGTGATTTGTGACAGACAGGTACCAGTAAGAGTGAAAGGGAAGGTCTACAAGAGGGTAGTGAGACCAGCTATGTTATATGGGTTGGAGATGGTGGCACTGACAAAAAGGCAGGAGTCAGAGCTGGATGAGGCAGTTAAAGATGTTAAGATCTGCACTGGGTGTGACTAGGATGGACAGGATTAGGAATCAGTATATTAGAGGGTCAGCTCAGGTTGGACAGTTCGGAGACAAAGCAAGAGAGGCGAGATTGCATTGGTTTGGACATGTGCTGAGGAGGGATGCTGGGTATAATGGGAAAAGGATGCTAAGGATGGAGCTGCCAGGTAAGAGGAAAAGAGGAAGGCCTAAGATAAGGTTTATGGATGTGGTGAGAGAGGACATGCAGTCAGTTGGTGTGAAAGAGCATGATGCAGAGGGCAGGAAGAAATGGTAACAGATGATCCGCTGTGGCGACCCCTAACGGGAACAGCCGAAAGAAGATGATGATGATAACTTTAACTTTTCTGTTAATATAAGTGAAGACTTCCTTGTGGAGTTGTTTTAGCTGGGTCAATCTACAGTGGGGGATGTCAGTGTCAGTGATTTGCATGTGTTTAAATTTTTTTTTTACTTTTTATTGAATAGATTACACATGGATGGCTTGAGGTACTTTTAGTAGTCTTCATTATGTGACAACATTTTATTTAGACTGTTGATGCAGTGAGTGAAGCTAATAGTACATTCAAACATTTATCTACAGGATGCACCACCTTGTGAGTGTTATCCTTAAAAGTTCGAAAAAAGAGAAATGCCAAAACTGCTGGAGCCACGGATGTCAGCAACAAAATTTTATTAATCCACCAGGAACACCGCTAAAACCACATAAACGCTTTGTAACAGAATTGCATTTTCGTCTGGACAAACCGACTTCTTCAGATACCCTTCACTAAAACTAGTCAACCTTTTATACATTGGTTTAAAATTCCTTATCCAGTCAAAACAACTTGTGAATTAAAAATTCATTAATGTGCTTTTTGTCCGTATATTAAAACTACCAACCTTCCACAAAATCTAAAAACCTTTTTCAAAGAATACATAAACATTGTAACAACTTCTTAAGCCATTTGATATTATTAAATATAAATAAAAATTCCAAAAGTCCATATTTATTATTGCAAAATACTTTAAAAAATGATTATAAAAGAGAATAGTTTATATAGTTTGTATAAATATAGCCTGCCATCTGATGGTTAAAATGGGAAAATACAACTGAAACATCATATTATTCCTGCTTTCAGTTTTAAAAGTGGCATAATTGAAATAAAATCATTGAGACCAGGGAAATTTGTTGCATCAAGGGAAATCTGCCACCATAATTCCCTAAATTCCATTTTTTCCTCCCATAGTCCACCCCTTACATCTTTTTTAACCTGTTCTAAAACCATGAAATAGAATTTGGCATCCGGACAAACCAAGGTGTGTTTATACAAGGCATTGGTCTCTTTTTTTGTAGCTATTTCATATTTATGTTTGTATATCCTCCTTTTTAGGACTCTCTCAGTTTTTCCCACATAAAAAGCGTTACATTCTGAACATAGACATAGGTATACCACACCTTTGGTTTCACAATTGTAATAGTCTACACTTATAATCCATTTCTGTCTACTTTCTAAAAAAACTTTTTCTTTGTCAGCTATATTACTACAATACACACAGTGTCTGCATTTGAAGGTACCCTTCCTGACCTTGTTGAATCTTTGTGGGACTTTGTTTTCCAACATATTTTTAAATGAAAGTGAGTTTTTATATACTACTTTAACATTTTTACTTATTTTTTTCTGATCTAAATCAGTAAAATTAATAAATTTAGACCATTCCCTTTCAACAACTTTCCTTGTAACTTTATTGTTGAAAGCATTATATTCAAGAAACAGGGCATGTCTGAAATCAATCTCTTTGATGGTGGGGGTATTACAAATGGATACATTATCTCCACAAAAAGTTTTATTTAATTTCATATTACCTAAATAGGTTTGAATCTACCTTCTCTCCCTTTGAGAACTTCATCTTATACTCTCCTAATGAATTCTTGGGGGTAGCCTCTTTCCAAAAACATTTTATTTAATAAATTACACTCTTCTTTAAAATCAACTTCTGACGTAGTCATTCGGCTACCCCGGACATATTGCCCCTTCACTATGTTCTTTTTACAACAGTAAGTGTGGGCACTTTGATAATGTAGGAATGAATTACAAAAAGTAGGTTTCCTAAATATTTTAGATTCAAACCTATCTTTTCTCTTATAAATTTCCACATCTAAAAATTGAAGTTTCTCAGTGGATACATGAAAGGTAAATTTTAAAAACTGAGTTGTTTCTTCCAGATATAATTTAAATTCCTCTAGTAGTTTAACACCCCCTGACCATAGGATAACTACATCATCCAAAAATCTTCGATATAGTTTCCAACAGGAACAAAATTTGGAATCTAAAATATAAAGCTCCTCCCACTTAGCCAACACCAAATTCGCGTAAGTGGGTTACTACAAAAGTATTCCTTTAAGCAAAATATTTCTAATGGGCCACCAGTTGTGGCTGACTATTACAGAGTCAAATTGGACAATTTACACAAACTCATGTTAAAATTTAGGACATTAGAAATTGAAAATGAATACCTTAATGAGTGTATTAGTAGGGGTATTGTCCCAAAGGGACTAAGGCTTTTCAAATACCCTAATAATGTAGTCGAAGGAACAGTTTTTCACAAAGAGTTAATAGAATTGTTTAATAATTGTGGCCTAGATATGTTGAGACTTATAATAAAGGAAAACAGTAGGACACAGGTTGCTTTACAGAAATAAATAAATGAATTAGATCAATGTATAAAGGAAGACCTGATTTTCACAATAAAAGAAGAGAAGGACAAATATTTTAAAATTAGGGGAGAAATTGATGAAAAATGTAGAGAAACTATTCAAAGAAAATTTAAAAAGTTAGAATGGGATACAGAAGAATATAAAAAGGGTATGGTGTACCCTAAACCCCAGGCTCCTGTCTTCCTAAAAAATCTTTATGGAAATAACATGGCTAAAGATATACAGGGAAATCCTGATGATATTAATCAGTTACAAGAAGAAGGTTTTAATGATGAAGAATTTCCCCCTCTTCGTAGATCAGAGAGATTAATGAATAAATCAGGGTACCAAGAAAGAAATTTTTCATGGAGAGGGGGGAGAAGGGGGAGGGGGAAATATTAAATATGGTGACTACACCATTACAGCCCCCACCCAGTGATAGTTCAGTCAGTAATGATATTCTGGTGGATGGTGTTAAGTACACCTTTAATGATTTTAGTATTTATAATTTTAGCGACATTAACATAGAAAAAGAACATTTTAGCCTGCTTGCAAAGGGGTTTAAATTTATACCCTATAAAAAGGGAGATCTGACTCAGTCAATATTAGACATAAAATTATTTTTTTAGAAAAATTAATTTAAACTTATTATTAACTCCCGAGGTGGATATAGGGAATCAAGAATTTAAGAGAAGGGGTACATTTAACCCCCCGCTCCATCCACAATTCATTAACCTGGAAAAAAACATGGAAAAAGAATTAAGAAATAGATATGGTAGGTTTGGGTTTCAGCCAAATCTAAATAGGAAGGAAATGAATATTCTACAAACTTTGAGAGACAATTACAAGGTTAGAATAATGAAACCTGACAAAGGGGGTGGAATAGTTATTATGGATAATATATTATACGAAGGAAAAATTAATGAAATTTTATTTAATGAAGTAGGTTATACCAACATGTCTATTAATGAAATTAACATTGCTTATAACAAAATAGATATTTGTTTGAAAGACATGTTTTTTGAAGGTTTATTTGACAAAAAAAACTTTGATTTTTTAAAAGTTGATAAGCCAAGAGTTCCTTCTATCTTCGGAATTCCAAAGATCCATAAAAATGAAACTGATCCCCCATTAAGGCCTATTGTCTCTGCTAGTGGTTCTAAAACGCACAGTTTGGCTAAGTTTGTAGATAATAAATTGAAAAATGTGTGGATTAACAAAGAAACAATTATAAAAGATTCATGGGACCTTCTTGATACACTTAACAATGATGTTTTATGTGACAACCTATTATTTGTGACTACTGACATTGTGGATTTATTTTCAAGTATTCCACACAAAGAAGGAATGGAAATGTTCGAAGATGTTGTATTTCAGGAAGATACAAGTCATGACAAAATTGTATGTGAGGCATTAATGGATTTGTTTCTTAAAAATAACTTTTTGAATTTTTGTGGTGAATTTTACAAACAGACCAAGGGTGTTGCTATGGGGGCTGCTTGTGCCCCCACATACGCGAATTTGGTGTTGGCTAAGTGGGAGGAGCTTTATATTTTAGATTCCAAATTTTGTTCCTGTTGGAAACTATATCGAAGATTTTTGGATGATATAGTTATCCTATGGTCAGGGGGTGTTAAACAACTAGAGGAATTTAAATTATATCTGGAAGAAACAACTCAGTTTTTAAAATTTACCTTTCATGTATCCACTGAGAAACTTCAATTTTTAGATATGGAAATTTATAAGAGAAAAGATAGGTTTGAATCTAAAATATTTAGGAAACCTACTTTTTGTAATTCATTCCTACATTATCAAAGTGCCCACACTTACTGTTGTAAAAAGAACAAAGTGAAGGGGCAATATGTCCGGGGTAGCCGAATGACTACGTCAGAAGTTGATTTTAAAGAAGAGTGTAATTTATTAAATAAAATGTTTTTGGAAAGAGGCTACCCCCAAGAATTCATTAGGAGAGTACAAGCTGAAGTTCTCAAAGGGAGAGAATGTAGATTCAAACCTATTTTAGGTAATATGAAATTAAATAAAACTTTTTGTGGAGATAATGTATCCATTTGTAATACCCCCACCATCAAAGAGATTGATTTCAGACATGCCCTGGTTCTTGAATATAATGCTTTAAACAATAAAGTTACAAGGAAAGTTGTTGAAAGGGAATGGTCTAAATTTATTAATTTAACTGATTTAAATCAGAAAAAAATAAGTAAAACTGTTAAAGTAGTATATAAAAACTCACTTTCATTTAAAAATATGTTGGAAAACAAAGGCCCACAAAGATTCAACAAGGTCAGGAAGGGTACCTTCAAATGCGGACACTGTGTGTATTGTAGTAATATAGTTGACAAAGAAAAAGTTTTTTTAGAAAGTAGACAGAAATGGATTGTAAGTGTAGACTGTTACAATTGTGAAACCAAAGGTGTGGTATACCTAAGTCTATGTTCAGAATGTAGCGCTTTTTATGTGGGAAAAACTGAGAGAGTCCTAAAAAGGAGGATATACGAACATAAATATGAAATAGCTACAAAAAAAGAGACTAATGCCTTGTATAAACACACCTTGGTTTGTCCGGATGCCAAATTCTATTTCATGGTTTTAGAACAGGTTAAAAAAGATGTAAGGGGTGGACTATGGGAGGAAAAATTGGAATTTAGGGAATTATGGTGGCAGATTTCCCTTGATGCAACAAATTTCCCTGGTCTCAATGATTTTATTTCAATTATGCCACTTTTAAAACTGAAAGCAGGAATAATATGATGTTTCAGATGTATTTTCCCATTTTAACCAGCAGATGGCAGGCTATATTTATACAAACTATATAAACTATTCTCTTTTATAATCATTTTTAAAGTATTTTGCAATAATAAATATGGACTTTTGGAATTTTTATTTATATTTAATAATATCAAATGGCTTAAGAAGTTGTTACAATGTTTATGTATTCTTTGAAAAAGGTTTTTAGATTTTGTGGAAGGTTGGTAGTTTTAATATACGGACAAAAAGCACATTAATGAATTTTTAATTCACAAGTTGTTTTGATTGGATAAGGAATTTTAAACCAATGTATAAAAGGTTGACTAGTTTTAGTGAAGGGTATCTGAAGAAGTCGGTTTGTCCAGATGAAAACGCAATTCTGCTACAAAGCGTTTATGTGTTTTTAGCGGTGTTCCTGGTGGATTAATAAAATTTTGTTGCTGACATCCGTGGCTCCAGCAGTTTTGGCATTTCTCTTTTTTCGTGGTTTTACTTGTGCCAAACACCCTATTTTTGGTTTTGTATCCTTAAAAGTTTTATATATATATATATATATATATATATAATATACACAAACATCCACACATATGAATAAAAAAAAAAAAAAAAAATATATATATATATATATATATATATATATATATATATATATATATATGTATATATATGGTTCCCATTCAGAAGCCTGAAACATCATAAGCCTGAAAATCAAAATCCTGAAACCAAAAGCCTGAAAATTCAGAATCCTGAAAACTCAAAATCCTGAAAGCCCAAAATCCTGAAAGACCAAAATCCTGAAACTCAAAATCCTGAAAACACAAATAACGCTAATATGTCACTATAAAGACACTAATATCTACCAACTGACCCTGACCCTAACCCTAAGGTCCGTCACTATCGCACACTCACCTGACCCGCGCCCTAAACCTAACTCACTTAAACCGCCCCTAACCCCAATATTTGTCACTATTGCATACATGCCTAACCTGCACCCTAACCCTAACTCACTTAAACCGCCCCTAACCCTAAAATAAAACCAACCGCACACTTACCTGACCCCAACGCATGACCTAACACCACAGGGCTAACAATAGCAAAGCCACAATGACATCAGTATGTCTATTTTGTGTTTTCAGGATTTTGAGTTTCAGGATTTTGGTCTTTCAGGATTTTGGGCTTTCAGGATTTTGAGTTTTCAGGATTCTGAATTTTCAGGCTTTTGGTTTCAGGATTTTGATTTTCAGGCTTATGATGTTTCAGGCTTCTGAATGGGAACCATATATATATATATATATATATATATATATATATATATATATATATATATATGCTATCTGTATGTCTAATTAAAATAATTTAAACTCCTCAAAAATATTCAAACACAAAATATACTGAAATCTAAGTATAACTAAAACCTATGCCCCACCCACATTCCCCTGCTAATTATATACACCAACTCTGAGATTGCAGAACATTAGGAAAGGTCATAAACCTCTCTCTCTCTCTAGTATAACTTCAGTGTTGTCAATATTTTGAGTTTATCTATTTTTGAATTTAGATAATTTATGTTGACATTTTTTGCTTCAATAATTATGAGTTTAAATTAATTGGCAAACCTAGAGAATTTAATATAATGTTGTTCCTGCAAGCAAACAAGTCTAGCTTTTCACTTATTGGGATTTGCCCAACTGTGCTCAGTTATTCTAGACTCAATGACTCAACGAAAAAACACTCCACCTGTCTAAATGTGGACAGACAGACAAACACACACACACACACACACACACACACACACACACACACACACACACACACACACACACACACACACACACACACACAAGCACACTTATTCATGCAACTGCATATCTATAGCAAAATGTCTATCATTGTACATATACACACATACACACACACACACACATATATATATATATTAGTAATATTCAATGTGCAGAAATATTGACATACATTAAGTCACACTCTTCCCATTAAAAAACACTAATTAAACATTTACAATATCAAAAAAAGATTTAAAAAGTAAATAAAATAACCTTCTCTTCTATTTGGTTAAAAAAAATAAAATAAAAACAGACCACAAACATTCAGATATTATTTGTTCTAACAGTCATTGTGTTAGGGGAAAAAGGGTTTTGTAAGGAAAAGGTTTAGTGTTAGGCTCAATGCCATGTTGAGAGATAAGATTAACATGCTTGAGTAAGGTGCACAAGGAACAAAGCTCCCTGCCCACTTCATTAGTGGAAACCCAGACCCTGCACTTGTCTTCAGCACTATCCCTAACCCTGCACATTGACTTACTACAGACACTTTCTCCAACAATACTACTATGCAAGACACTCACACACACCTCAATCTCACCCTATCGTTTTAACTTTGTACGTACACTTTCATCCCATCCTACATCTACATTACAGATACATCTTCATTTTTTTTTTTTTTGCTACTCCATCACTTAACCGTGAACAAGATGGGTCATCTCTGACAGCAAAAATAGCCACTAACTTTTTGTGCATTTGAGTACAATTATGATATATAATTTATATATATATATATATATATATATATATATATATATATATATATATATATTTGGGTTCCATACACTAGATAGTATTCTCACAAATTCGAAATAGTGCATGGAATGCTCACTGCAGTGAAAGTGCACTTAATCGAAAGTGCACTTACGCGAAGTTCAGTACAATGAACAGGTGTTGTACTGAACTTCTGTGCAGTACTCACGGACTATAGGGTTAGGGCATGGGTCATAGTAAGGGGATAGTCTGTAGAGCTATCCCCTTACCATGATCCGTGCCCTAACCCTAAGGTCCGTGACAACTGCAGCGCAGTGAAGGATATAGCAATGTCCTCCACTATGGTGTGATAGTCATGAACCTTAGAGTTAGGGCATGGGTTAGGGTAAGGGGATAGCTTTACTAACTATCCCCTTACTCTAACCCGTGCTCTAACCCTAAGGTCCATGACTATTGCACCATAGTGGAGGACATAGCTTGTTTTTTATGTCCTCCACTGTGCTGCGGTGTTTTTCGTGAAGTGCACTTATGCAAAAGTTCACTTTCGTTAAAGTGAACTTTTGAAGAAGCTGGCTTCCTATTACAAGTTCGAAGTAGTGAACTTTTGTTCTTGTAACAGGAATCCATATATATATATATATATATATATATATATATATAAAGACGTTGCCTGTTCGATTCTCAGTTAGAATGTCTTCTGTGTAGCGACATGCATGAATGGGTGTTCCTTCGTTGAAGGTTGTGCGTTAGGCCCGGCAAGCCAGTACGTAAAAAATCTACTGCCAATCATTAGCGGACCAGGAGTTCCGCTGTGGTGTCCCCTAACCGGGAAAAGCCGAAAGACACAAACACATTATTGCATTCAAGTTTTGATTTTTGTGTTGCGTGGAGGTTAGTAATCCCAGGTTTTTGTTAATTTTTTTAATACAATTTTTTATATGCAGGTCATATTTAAGATTATGTAATAATTTGCTATGAAAAGTGACTTCAAGGGTTGTATTATTAAGAGAGAGAATTTTAAATTTTGCTTTTTCATGACAGACAGATTTAGCGGGAAAAAGTTTTTCTTGGAAGGTGGATTGAGCATGACTAGTAACAAAGCCGTATTTCATGGCTGTCAAAGGTTCTTGACTAATTTTTGGAAACATGCCAGGCTGCCAGATATGCATATGCATATGGTGTCATCAGCATACTGAAGACCTGTTGTGAGGATATGTGGATAGTGCTGGTGAAATGCTAAAGAGGGGGGGGGACCAAAGACAGAGCCTTGTGGTACAATGTTTGTGACTGGGAGGTATAAAAAGATGTAGGAGTGCCATTTTACTGCCTGATAGCTTTTTGAACCACAGAAGGATCAGCAAGGCCTTTCTGTAGGATGTCTGCATCACTTTGGGAGTTAATAATGGCTCTTAGCTTGCAGTCATCTGCGAACTTGGTCAGCCAGAGTTCCTCTGTGTTGGCCTCACTTCTGAGAAGTAGATGCCAAACAAGACATGACCCAGAACTGATCCCTGTGGGACTCCACTCATGACTGGTCGGCAGTCTGTCTTGGAGTCCGCTGCATTCACACTGTGGGTTGCATCTGTGAGTCACTTTTGCAACCCACCTAACGATATAGGTGTTGATGCCTAGTTTGGTGAGTTTATCAATAATTCCTGAATGAGGAATTGTCTTAAAGGCCTTGGCCAGGTCGAGGTAGGCTGTATGAACTGCCTTACCTCCATCCATAGCTCTGGTGACTGACTCAAAGAAGTCAGCCAGGTTGAGTAGGCATGATCTACCTTTCACAAAATCAAATTGATGGGATTTAGAGTTTGGAGATTCCCTATATCCTTGTTAATTAGGTCCATGATGATAGTCTCCACAGCCTTACATATCAGACTCATCAGGCTAATGGGGTGATAATTTCCAGGGTCTGTAGTCGCTCCTCCATTATGGAGAGCATTACTGTGTCAGTGCACCATTCAGTAGGGACAAAGCCTGAGGTTAGGCTGTGAGTGAAATGGGCACACAGATGTGGTCTCAGTTCACTTTGTAATTCATGTAGAACACAGCCAGGGATATTGTTGGGTCCCATGGAAGCTGTATTCTTGGCCTTGGACAATGCAGCTTTAACCTGTGCTGCAGTAATGCTGGGTGCCTGGCATCTTTTCAGTATTGAGACTGGTCCTTTAGAGGGAGAGAGAGGGGTAAAGTTGGCACTGAATCTGTCAGCCAGTATGGTTGCAATATCTGTTGGCTCAGTATACGAGATTCCATTGTGCAGTAACAGAGCAAATCTGGATATTGCTGTGGAAATTCTTGATATAACTATAGAAGGCTTTGTGGTTGTTTTTAGCGTTTGCCACAGTTCTGCATTCATAGATGGCTTTGGAGGTTTTGATGAGGGATCTCAACTTATTGTTGAGGCTAATAAGGGAATTTTTCCAGTCTTGGGACTTCCCCTTTTTCTGCAACAGTTTCTTCCTTCTGTTGTAGAGTTTATTAATGGCAGAGAACCACAAGATTGGCTTTCTTTTTTTGGAAGAGAGCATTTGGTTCTGTTGTGTATGGCTAGTTCCATGCATTTATGCACGTGTTTGTAGAGTGCATTGGCGTATTATTCAGCAGTCATGCATCTATTTTCCATTGGCATGGGTGCCGTGAAGTTAGCCACCTCTGTTTTTAGGAGTCCAAAGTCAGCTTTGGAAATGTTTTTCATGGGGTATACTATCTTTGGGGGAGGGGGTGTAGGTGAGATGTGGATTTCCATGGTGATTAGTTTGTGTTCGGATCTAACCAGGGAAGAATTGACAATTAGTGTAGAGCAACTTGCCCATGTTAGTAATAACCAGGTCAAGGATGTTGCTTCCTCTAGTGGGGGCAATATTGACCTGGTCCAGGGCATTGGAAATGATAAATTCCATGAAGCGTTGGGCCAGTGCATCAGTGTATGAGTAGTTTTCCCAGTTTATAGAGGGGTAGTTGAAGTCACTTAGTCTGAGTGTTGGGTTGGATCTTAATAGTTTCCAGGGTGCTTAGGAATGTGGAGTGAGAGTCTTGGGACATGGTTGGGGACCTTAGAGCAGGCTACAACCCGAATCACCATCTTATCCAATGTTAGTTATACATGGAGTAGCTCAGATGTGTTATGCTGGGCTACTAGTTTGGAGTTGTGCATACCCTTTATGAATATGCAGACACCACCACCTTTGGAGCTTCGGTCCATACTGTGGGGCCCAAAGGTGCAGAATGAGTTATAGCCTGTTAGCATGGGGATGCTTTTTGCTGCTTTAAACCAAGTCTCCATTACAGCACAAATGTTGATGTTCTCCATTTTGAGGAATGCTTCAAGAGACTACATCTTGCGATTTAAACTTTTAGCATTGAGCAGCAGGACCATCAGATTGTATTTATTTATAGCTATTACGATGGCAATTTGGTCTTTGGATCACTGCCTAAATAGGCACTATAGGGGTGGCAAGAGCCTTAGCCAGTACCCAGAAATCCAGGGGTGACAGATGCAGGCCACCTCTGGCAAAGCATCAAGGTCTGTCAATCATGTCATCCCAAGCAAACAGATACTGGATCCCCTTAAAATGACACCAGAAACTTAGTCAATTGTTGAAGTCAATCATTTTCTTTTTGTATCGCAGTATCATTCTGGGTGACATTAGGATACTGCTCAGGGCTAGGATCATACCTGCTTGGGCCACATAGTCCGAGAGCTCCACCATGTCTCTTTTCATGTAGTCTAGAGAGGTACATCTCAGGTCATTCACAATGACATGGACAATGACAGAGTCATACTTGTACTTGTTGTGGAGTGACCTGAGTGCATGTGTTATGTGTCAGATTGTGGCACCTGATAGACAGTTGACTGTTACCTTCTCCTTATTCATATATATATATATATATATATATATATATATATATATATATATATATATGTGTGTGTGTGTGTGTGTGTGTGTGTGTGTGTGTGTGTGTGTGTCTGTGTGTTTGTGTGTTATATATAATGTATATATATAGCTATATAAACAGAGAGACAGAGTGAAAGAGATTTATAAGCTGTGTCAGTGGTGAAATAAATAGCACAATTGCCTTCAGGGTAGATAGCTATGGGTTCTATTCTTACACCAGGTAGATGGATTGCTGACACTGCAGTACAGAGTATGTGAGGTGCTGCACTCCTACCTGTTTCATCCTTCAGATGAGATTCTAAACATAGATCCTATCTACCTGAGTTGGTGGTAAGTCAGGTGGATGTAAAAGATAGAAAAGAGTTGGGGAAAGTATCGCACATATCTGCTTGCAACATACATCATATATGCTTAGTAAAGAGATAAATGAAATTATGCATATTAATAGTAAAAGGAAAAGAAAAAAAATAACTTCAAGTAACAATCTCCCAATCCTTCTGTCACAACCATTTCGTCAACTTCCCCATTATCAAAGAGGAGTCCCACAATTTGTTGTATAATAATTCAGCACATTAAGTAAATCACAATAACCAAGCTCACTAGTTGGTATTTTATCATTAACATTCATCATATGGGTATTGAAATCATCATAAAAACATAAATTAGATGATGTGTTGTAATGAAAGATACTCTACCAGCTTATAATCACATAATACTTCAGTCCACAAAATCTAAACTGTCCGTATAATAAAGCACATTCCAAAGATTCTTCACATGAACATATACTGTGAAGTCTTTTCTCCTTAATCTTATATTTCATCAAGCCTTTAACAGGTAGCCTAACTAGTATTAATCCCCATAAAAAAATTTGCAATTCACATGTACTAGAAAAGTGTCATTACTTATCAGATACTGTCGCTAACAAAGAAGGAAATAAATCACTCCAAGGTATATTATAACCTCCTATTTTGTATAAACTGAATTACAGAAAACCACCATAAAATCTATTTCTTGACACACCCACATGGGAATGGCATGTCAATATAAAAGAAAAGTGTATAAACAATGTAATAAGAAATAAACTTCCCTTTCATTAAACATTATGATCCCTATCTTCTTTAAATTTATACCACAAAACTTGATCTAATAAATATGAGTTTCTCTTCTGGATTTTTCAAAAAAAAAGAAAGAAAAATGCAGTGCAGAAGGAGAGATGCCAAAAACAATACTGGGTTATACAAACCTAGGCTGACTTCCCCCTTGGTACAGTATAAACTCCCCCTTTAATAGAATTAAAACTACTGCTACCTCATACAAAAGAAAAATGCAGTTCCAGGGCACTATTTTCTCTATTTCTTTGAAAAGGTTAAACACTTTCTTTAAAACCAAGCTTGGTCAGATTAACAGAGTTTGGCATATAAACTTTGATTTGGAAAAATAAAGAAACAGATTTCCACATATTCAACACAAATTTAACCGTATTTAAAAGTTTATCCCATTGTTCATAATAAGCAGTACAATAGCCAAAGTCAAAATCCAGTATTTTTATAGTCAAAACCTAGTATTTTTATAATCTTATTTTGAAAAATAATACTATTGAGAAGGGGAAGCAATCCCAAATTACTTACATTTTTAAACATTAAATTGTAAGCCTATAGTATGTAGCTTCTTTGGTAAAACCAAAAATACCTGTTCTATATCAGCAGTGTTACACACCACTATATTTAATTCATCGGTATAAGACTTGTATGTAGGAATCAAAACAGAATTTGCAAGGATAAGTGACTTACATTTGTGAAGTAATGCACATCCACAAAATACAGCAATTAGAACTTAACTAAATAGCAAAACCACTCAGAGGGCACCTCTTTGAATATGAATTACTTCCCCTAAATTCCCTCTTCATGAATTGATGTAAATATCCTGCAAAATTAATGTGATTTTATAACCACTAAATTATAAATTTTCAGGCTATCCAGCATTAGCAATAGTACCATATGTTTTGGAAATGTCACATGCCCAAAGTAACCCACATCCTGCTTGAATTTCTTCAATAATTTCCTGTAACAGGATCCATAAGTCTTTAATATTCTTTTCCTGGTATACCGCAAATCCCATTATGGAATAATTTGACAGTAACCTTAGATAATTTTTGCTGTGCATTCTTACAAAATATTTTGCAATCAGTGTTACTGAATGTCATGGATCTCCAGTTGGCTACATTTAACCTATCCTCTCTTGTACATGAATTTTAAAACCCATCACAAACCGCATATTGTTTAAAGACATTAACAAACCAATTGTTTGAAATAGTAAAAAAGTGTTTTTTCTGAAGGAATGGCATGTCAATATAAAAAGAAAAGTATATAGCATCCACACCTAGAAATGTATTCTTAGAAACAGTTTTTAAGACCATGTTCAATTTATCCAACGATATAGGCCATTCCACAAATTCATTTTTAGCTTCAGTTAGTTGTGATGCTTTTCACTCTTTTGTGCAGATTATTTTTAGCAGACATACATGATACATCATTTTCAACATAGTCCATAATAGTGGTGGATAACAACTATAACATGATTAACAAAAAGTGTGCCATCACAGTACTCTAAGGCTCCCATATAAATAGACTCATAGTTTGTAATTTTCCCTAAAAAAGGGAAAACTTCTGCATTTGTCGCTTGAACAACATATTTTATATATTAAATAGCACATGTTCTCTTCAGTTATGCCTTGCAACTCTTTTCTAAAAACTGCATAGCATGTGCGTTTTTACACTGTATAGAAGATTTGTAATCCCATAAAAATTACCATCTTTTTATAATGAGTCCACATATGTTTCTCCAACACACAATATAACATTTTATATGTTTTTACAATGAAGCCATCAGTCAGAGAAGGGCTTACATCTGCCGTAGTCAAATGTAGTTGCCATAGTTCTCCACTGTCATTTCCAATGTCCTGTATCTAGAATTTTTCCACTTACCAAATATGACTTGTTTATTAAATTGTATAAGGCAAAGAATAATGTTTTATTGTCTAAAATGCAAAAAGAAAGGACTTTATATTCACATAAGACCAAGTTAAAATATAAGCAATCAATCTCAGTAGCAAAAGATCTTCTCACATAAGTGTGTCCTAAACTAGGCTCTAGTTGAAGTTTCCCTCTTCAAAATTTCACAAAAATGTTTAATGTCATTGTTAGTCTTTCCATTGCTTGGCAATTTACTTTGCCAGCAATGATATTAACTAAACAGAGCAAAATGTATGCCTGCAAGGACATAAATGAATGTTCCAACTGTTTTGTAACAGCAACGGCATATACAAATATAAGACAAATACACCCAAAGGACAGCAAAAGTCACTAACAACAAAATCTTCTGGAATGTGACTGTGGCATCCAATAATTATGAAATTCTTTTTATATAATATTGCAATGCCACAGCATAGCTCTTTCCCAAAATTAACATTATCAATCCAAACAATTGATACCTGTCGGTGTTGTATTTCGGTTAATAATCTGATATCAAGCAAATAAATTATATCTGTAGGAAGAAGTTCATATCTTTATAAGACTACAAGATGCCTGTTTTTGTTTATATGGCTGTTAACATTAAGATTACATACTATTATAGTATCCCTTTCCTTTTTTTGACATGTACTTTGTCTTACATCTTAACTTGTATTTTCTAACCCATTCTCTAATAGTATTAAAAGTTTCAGTTTTACCATCACTGGCATTTTCTTCAACCCAGTCACCATTACCAGTCCTATTTTCACCATCAGTACCTACAACACTATGAGTAGGCTGTTTATCAGATATCACTTTCATAGCCAACAGTATAATTTACAACTTCCTTTCCAGATGTAGGAATCTCAGGTAGTAGAAAAGCAGTAGTAGGCGGGTGTTTGGTTTATCAGGGTCTTGCCCTGAGGACAATTAAACCAAAAATGGGCAGCTCCCTTATATTTCTTACAAAACTTAACACCATTCTGGGAAGTATGGCCTACTTCCACACACTGATGGCACTTCCTTTTAGTACAATTTTGAATTAAATGATCAGGAAAGCCCAACATAATACAAATAACATTTTAGCCAGTAAATATTAACAAAACAAATAATATTAACAAATATTTCCTGTGACAGATCTTGCAAACCAAAATGTTCTTATTTACAGATTCAAGTTGCAGGATTTATGTTACTTAGGGAGGATAATGTTCCAGTTTTGCATTATCTGGTATTCCATTGTTCTTCAGCTACTTTCATTATGAAATTGTAGGGTTATATGTAAGGAAAGGGGAGGGTAGCTAGTATTTGATTTCATTTCATGTTGTTTTTAAAGGTTTATGTTTTCAGACCACTTGGAGGGTCAATGTAATATCCTTAACAAGTTACAGATGTCATGGCAATACACTTATTTTAATTATCAAGATCTTTTCACCCAATAAAGGAGATGAGCAGGGTTTTCCTTATTCTATGCCGATCAAATTTCATAATATAGCATGATATGATATAAGAAAATGATGACCCAATTAAGAATATCATTGTGGAAGTTGCATAGTATTCAGCTGATAGCAAAAAATGAAAATATGTTGTCATTTATTTTATAATAAAACTCTACTAATCATTTAATTCAAAATTGGACTAAAAGGAAGTTGTAACGATTCTGCTACTCTATAACACTTTCCTTACATAGCCTTGCTAATATGTTTACACTTACCTCCAAACTCAGCATCAGAACAATAGGGTAAAACATACTAACACTTGTATACTATTAAATCTTACCTGATAAAGGATAGAATCTCTATCTGAGAAGGGTATATACCTTATTAGATCTCCTCATCTTGGTCTTACCTCAATACCTATACTTTTTGATGTGTGGGTGTGAGTATATATATATATATATATATATATATATATATATATATATATATATATATATATATATATATATATATATATGTCTATGCAAATGTGAGTGTATAAATGTATATGTGAATGAGAATGTATATGAGAAAAAATCATTTTAGTCATCTACTAATTGTTTGTTTTAGTAGATGCATTACATGCTGTGTAACTTTTCATTTTTGTACTACTTTGATATATTGTAACAACTAACTATGCCATTAAGAACACTTAGAAAAGTATAAATGCTAATAGTGTAACATGGAGCTTTTCTCCCCGGGCCTCCACTGAAAATGGGCCTGTGACCAGTTGGACCCTCCCAGTTAACAAAAGTAAAATAAAAATAAATAAATAAACAATAGTGTATCTAATACAAAAACACACGATATATCTACAGGTAGAGTGAAAAAAGTGTCCACATTGCAAGCACTAAGGAAATGATTGCTGATTCATGTTCTTTATAGGAAATAACTGTCAATGTGATATGTAGGCATCTTTTGGCAGTGAATATTTTGCTTGGGTAGATTTCTCCCTTCTTCAGGTTTACATGATAATGGAGTTTAGTATATAAGCTAGGGGGTTTAGGGGGATTGCTGTATGCATGGGGGGGTTAGTGAGTCATGCAGAGAGATTAGTATTCCTATAAAAATGATTTAAGTTGGAAATTTTGCCTTGTTGGTATTTTGGTATTTGCATTTAGTAGTTTGGTTGATCAGCAGCTTGTAAGTTGATGTTTCCCAGGGGAACCAAGACATATTAGTGTTCTTTAAAATTTGACAAAGCAAACAATCATGCAACTCTCACACTGACAGATGCAGGCAGAGGAAAACCGATGCATTTTATATTTGCCTACTGACTTTAACCAACAGTTGTGAAGTTATTGTTGTAATTAATAAAGGCTTTCCTTTCAGAGTATTAAGAGCTCAATAAGATATTAAACGAGATACATCAATATTAAATGTGTTACTCATCTTTTTTGTTCATCCCTTAATTATTATCTTGTATGACTCCACCTACTTCAAAATGTTAAACTCCCTCAGGCATCTATTTCAGATTTTGCCCTCTTATAGCATCCATGATTTTATTTTAGGGGCAGGTGTAATATAATGGTACATCCCATATAAGAATACACTTTTTTCTTGCTTTTCAAACTCTTGTAAAATATATCATTAATTTCAAAGTGATCCAAGTTCCTTTAGTGATCATTCCTTAATACAAATTCTAATATTTTTGGTAAAAAATTGTTCAGTAGCTGTGTCAAGTTATTTCTTATTTTCAGTCTAGTTTTGTGGAATGAAGGCAAGATAGACACAAGATAATAACAAATTAAAAGTGCAGGTTAGGAAATTAACTTTTTTCCACTGTAGTGCGATTTTGGAGTTGGTATATTTAATTTACGGTAGGTGCAGGGGGGGCTTGCCCCCTGCAGAAAGGTAGTAGAAAGTGTGTTTGTTAGTTTTTTTGTAGGTGGAGAAGATGGTATTTACATATGCACTGTAGTTTTCAATGTTATGAAACACATTTTCAATGTTTTGGGTGTTCAGTGTTTTGGAATTTGGATGTTTTGGTCTTAATGTTATGAAATTCAATGTTATGAAGTAGACCTATATATATATATGTATATATATATATATATATATATATATATATATATATATATGTATATATATATATATATATATATATATATACATACACATACATACACACACACACACACATATATATTTATACATATAGATATATTTATATATGTATCATTTATTGTGACAGTTATCTAGCCTACTGACTCTCTTAAGTTATTCAGTTATGACTTAGAAATGTACTTAAAATACAGCAAGTAGGTAGAATGGTACAGTAATGTCTGCATGCAGTATGATTAAACATTAATTACTTTAAAATAAGTATTTATAGGTGTGGCTAGAAAATAGATAGATACAATAACAGCATTTACAATCATTTTCAGTATTTCCAATTGCTTAGCATTCAGGTCACAAAGAAGTGCTGGTAAGTTGTAAACGTAATCCACTACCCTAGAGACTGAAATGCATTTGATGAAATATATTATCCAGTTTCTCTGAAGCATGTACAAATAATCTATTTTAATGTTTTCTTAATACTGAGGAATATACATTAAATGTAATTTTCAGCTTTAAAGAAAACAGAATGTGAACATCAATCTTATTAAATGATTTTATTATAAGGTATAGGGTAAATAACTTACACAGTGATTTTAAAGATATAATGGATATGGTTATTACTGAATATCTAAAAATAATCTTAACCTTAAAATATATACTGGATTTTAATAGTTAGAGCTAAAATTTTTATTAAGTATTTGGAAATTTTAACTTCAAGTAAGATCTGAAGTATAATAATAGCAGGAGGATTTGACTGCATACTTAAAGAAAATCTTAGCACATCTAACAAGCCTGAATTTCAGCATCAACTAAGGTTTTAGTAAAGTTTACTGACACACTTAATCCTGTAGATATTAAAAACTTTTCTAAATCAAATAATTTGAACACTCATTGCTGTTATATATTTGATAACCATTGAAGAAATTATAGGGTATATATTTCAAATAATTTTGTTTCTGAAGAATTAGAGGTGATACAGTGTCCTTTATCAGATCATAATAAAATGAATTATACAGCAAAGATAAATCCAGGAATATTGTCTGCTTTTAATAGACTTACAGCTTTTATAAAAAAAAAGTTATGATATTTTTAGGAGAAATTTCTAACAGAAATACAACAGTTATTATACTTCATTAATAATGGTGAAATTTCTGATGTGTTCTTATGGTACTCATTAAAAGCCATATGTATATGCAAAGTTTCTACTTGGTTTTACAAGAAAAAGCAATGGAATAAAAACTTATTGGAACTCTAAAAAAATAGACAAAATAAACTAAAGAACACAAAAAGGGACAAAAGCCTACTGTTAACAATAATAAAAAATGAATGAAGAGTTTCAGTAGATTCTGCAGATTAAAATTTACATTAGTTCAAAAAAGTCAAATTATATTCATATTCCTTAACTCCTAAAGGCTTACATAACTTCTAAGTTAGCTCTTGCTTTCAAAATAATAGTAAGAGCTAAACAAGCAAGATAATACTTATACAAATGTGGAAACGTTATGTTGTGTTTAAAAACACTATGAAGAAATGAATGCACAAAACAGTAGTATAGAAACTAAAAAAAAATATTCATTTTAAGTTGGAATATACAAAAAGATTTTGGAAAAAATAAGAAAAAAAGTTTATACAATCAAAACAAAGGAACAAATTTAAAGGTTGAAGGAAAGTGAAGTCCAGGGTCATGATGACATCATTCTTAAGTAATGTCATTTTAATTCACAGTATTTTATCCTCTGCATAATGTATTCACAAAATTAAAACTACATTATCACATATCTGTGAAGATACTATACAATCATTTCTCTTTTACTAAGACCAGGCTAAAGATCCATATCTGTGCTCTTCTTATAGAGCCATATCATTACTGAATGTTGATTACATTTTATGTTAATTTTTAAAAACAGATTAACATATATATATATATATATATATATATATATATATATAGACCTGCATTAACAGAGATAGTTCACCCTGGCTTTCCATCATTAACATAATAATAATAATAATAATCAAGGAATATCAATAATTAGTCTGGATCTATATAAAGCATTTAGTTCAATACACTGGTCTTATTTAATTTAACTAAACTATTAGAAATATTCCAAGTAATTTTATATTTCCTATTAATAAACTTTCTCATAATTCATTCTTATGGGTTAAACTAATATAGAAAAGCAAAGGGATAAAACATGATTATCCCTTGTCTCCTTTACTATTTGCTTTAGTTATTGAGCCTCTAGACAATTACATAACATGTAACAGTGATAAAGATACACTTTCAAAATGTAGTTATTTGCTAATGGTATACTTATAAAAATAGGCAATATTGATTCTTCACTAATAAGTATAAAAATAATTGAAATGTTTTGAATTAATGCCAGGGCTGAAAATTCAATCAGAATAAACTAACACCTCATTAATTAATTAAGTAATAAATACTTAAACAATTTTTGATAGAAATTAATAAATTTAATTGTGATAGTAAAGAGATTAAATACTGAGGGGTTACGCTTAAATGTAATTGTAAAGAAACAGCAGCAGCACATTATAAAATATTTTAGACAATATTAAAACAATAATAAATTAATAAAATAAGTTATTCTTTTCTATGGAAGATAGGTTGGTTTTAATCAAAATGGTTATTTTATCCAGAATACTATATATTACACAACTTCATTAGTTACTTCTAACAAATACATTCTTATTGCATCCTAATAATCTAGAATACTTCTGGGACATTATGTAAAAGAATGTAAAGATGGTATAATATGATGTCCTGACCTAGAAACCTATTCTGTAACCTTAGTTATCAAAACAGTAGCTTTATGTTTAAACTCGGAGTTATTTAGCCATTTTGCAAAAAAAAAAAATATATGATTATACCAGGTATAGAAATCTGACTAATAATATGAATAAGTTGTTAAAACATTTGTATTTAAAAATAATAATACAACAAATTCCACTTACATAAGAAAGATATTAAAAGCATTTAGAACTTATATATATATCTAAAGATAAAAACATGGTGTTTCACATTATTCCCTATAGCATTTACACCAGACTGTATAGACAGTCTAAACTTTAAAAAAAGTTAAGCTTAAATAAAAAAAAATAAAAAAAAATAAATAAAAAAAAAAGAATTTGATCTTTTGGAATCAAGTGTTAAGAGTGAGTAAAGTCCTTACCTACTTAAGTAAATGGAACATGTTCTGGATATGGAAAACCAGCTTATAGTACCAATCAATAGACAGTTTAGACAGTTCTTGATCTCTAAAGTTAAGTTCCAGATATAATTAAAAAAGATTAACCCCAAATTTTTGACTTTATAAACACTCTCAGAGCAAATGGTGAGATAAGCAAGTTGCATTTATCAAAAATAATTAAGATAATTAATATACATTTCATACCAAAGACAACTATTAAGATTATGTTCTTCAAAAGAGTGGATCAACTCTGACTGCAATAATAAATGTAAGATTAATATCCTCAAAAAAAAAAGAAAAAGAAAAATACTACAGCATCTTTTTTTGAATAGTATTCTCTTACAGCATAATGGCTGAAAGGAAGAAGCTGCAAAGAATAATAAGAACAGCAGAAAAGATTGTGGAACTCTTTTTCCTACCTTACAGGAGCTCCTTGAAATGAGATGTAAAAACAGGTCCCACAAAATACTGAGTGACACTTCGCATACAGCATATGGCTGGTTCACTAAACTTGCATCTGGTAGAAGGTTACGGAGTGACCACTGCAGGTCCTCCAGATTCATGAACAGTTTTTATCCAGCTGCAATAAGACTCATTAATGCAGATGCAAATCTGGTTGTATCAAAACTATAACAGATTGCTATGCTCTCATTCTTTTCCGTTTTGTTTTTTTATAAAGTAATTCTATTTATTTTTTGCATAGTAAAATTAATATATTCTCATTCAAGTGCAATTCCAATCATTTCTTTCTGTGCAATATCACCCAATCTCACCTCTGTGTATAGTGTACTTTTCTTTTCATGTGTTACCATCTAGTAGTCAGTGTTGTCCAGTGCATATAAATAGTGTACAAGCATATGCATCAGCTACCTAGACATTTACTTTTGTAATATAGTTATTGTTTATTCTTTAATACATGTCATGTCTTATTTTTTTGTGTGTGTTTTTATTCATATAAAAGAGATGACATTCAAAATTTTGTTTAAGCAGCACTGTTTCCTAAATTACAATGAAGTTTTTTATGAATATTTTGAATCATTTTGAATTTTAGAAATATCCACATAAATCATTTATCATTCCACTGAGAATATACATTGTACACAGAAAGGAAGGTATTGGTTGTTGGAGGTATAAATAACAAATCAAAGCACACCGACTGCATATATTTTAAGATTGCAAAGTTCTACAACCTTTTTGGGGAAAATTCAGTAATTCTTGCAAGAACTGTGGATAATACATTTAAATTAATTAAACTTTTGATATCTTTAATCATCCATTACACAGATGTGTACCCAAGTTTCATATCACACTTTTTTGGAACTTATTAACAAAAGCCAGAAAAACAAATGACTACAAAGAATTAGAAAAATAGGGTTCCGCCTTCATTTATAAATTTATAAATACAATTGATGCTGTGTGTCATAAAGAAATGTCCATTATTAAAGTGAAATCAAATAGAATAACTAGCAAATATAATTACTAGACAAAAACCATCTCAATAGAGAAATATTAACTTATGTTCAATGATCAGTTCCTAGATGTTTAAAACATTTTAGAAATGTATGTAATAGGAATTGATGAAGACACTTGTATAAATAATTGCTTTATTTTATTATGTTAATATGTTTATTTTGTATATAACATGTCAATAAAACACTGAAAAGAAAGAATAACTTCAACACATGGATATACTGAAATTCAATGTTCTAACGAGCTCTTCTATCTCAAGATGAATATATTCCCTAGGCTTTAATTTATTTTTAACAACTTAATTTTACATATCCTAAGTAACAGGATGGGTATCCACAAAATTCCAGGATTCATCAATATGCAGCAAAGAGGTACAGTGTGAGGGAAGGTACTTTCAATGGCTTTGCAATACCCACAAGACTGAGTCCAGAAACACAGAGACTGAATGACCAAAACAGCTGACTTATGTACACCAAGTCTGAGATTGCCATTTCCCAGAATATGTCTTCTTCACTGAGGTATGTTGATCTCAGATTTGGTGTATATATATGTTTGGTGGGTATGGGGTCAGGGCCCCCACTCCTGCAAAAAGAAGCATAAAGGAAAAAAGTGATCTTTGAGATTCAGTCATCTACTGGATTTTCTGTCTTGATTTTAGTGGCATGTCAGCACTTGAAATTTAATCGGGAGCCATGAATGTATGACTTGCTTACAGAATTGGGTCCACTTCACTATGTCAAAAGCCGACAATATCGAAGCTGATATTGTCAGCACCACAACATCGAAAGTGCAGAACATTGTGCAGATAAACGGAAATCTCCATAGGGGGAGATTTCCATTTACCTCAATGTAGTGCGGTCTCGGATTTGGAATATTTAAGTAGGTGGGTGTGGAGGGTACAGGGAGGCTTGCCCCCTGCCTATGCTAGTTAGTTTTTATTTATTCGATGTTTTACTACATCGATCAGTAGAGGTCGACCTTTAGTGATTTGATGTAGTAAGATTTCGATAATAATTAATATCACAGAAATTAGTTTCAACAATGCTAACATTTCAAGGAATAAATCGGTCTTTTCATGAATTTGTCACAACTTCCAGTAACAGTAGATGTTTTCCTGCATCCAGTTATTGCAAAAATATGTTATTCTTTACTAAAGAAATGAGGAATTGATGGAAAAATAAGAAAACTGCAAAGCTACTTTAAAACCATTACTTAATACCCAGATAAACCACCTGAACAAATTGCAAGTCTCTTTAATTCTAACTTTATTGACAGTATCACATATATCACCTATACCTTCTCCCATCCTCTCCCTAACACCAACACTACCTCTTCACCATCATCCTCCCACCATTACTCTCCAACTACTGACACTCACTCTCCAAATGGCATGCATCTGTCTCCTCCACCACTTTTTTCACTCTCTCCTATCCCTACCTACCATATTAAAAAACTGTTTCAAAAACTAAAAAGTCATGCTCTAATGCTGTAGATAATATCACTACCAAATTTCTCAAAATAGCTGCAGACTCAGTGGCCTACCCCATCGATTCAGGAATCCTATGTCCCTGGTCTCTGGAAAAAAAGCTATTATATTACCTCTTCATAAAGGCAGTCCTTCAGCTGACATCTCCAACTTCTGACCCATAGCTCTTCTCTCCCCATCTCAAAAATTCTAGAAAAGTGTGTTCAGAAGCAACTTCTAGACTCCCTTCTAACATATACTCTTCTCTCTCCTACCCATTACGGTTTCCACCAGGACATAGCACATCCACTGCATTAATCTCATTCTTAGACACTGACAAAGCTCGAGACTCAGGTAACTTTGTCTCTGCCTTATTTCTGGAATTATCTAAACCTTTTGATACTGTCTCTCACTCTATCCTTCTCTCTCAAATCACTAGTACTGGCTTATCGTCTCAGTCTATTAACTCGTTCAAAAGCTACCTCTCTAACAGGCAGCATGCTGTCAAATGGCAACACTCCATTCCCCCTTACATCCATAACCCTACAGGTGTTCCCCAACGTTCAATTTTAGGTCCACTTCTGTTTAACATTTTCATTAATAATCTCCACCAGGCTATTCAGCAAGCCTCTCTAGTCCAGTATGCAGAGGATTCCACAATAGTCTGCTCTTCCCAGAACCCAAACACCCTAAAATAAATAACTCAAGCTGCTTTTTCCACAGTTGAATCCTGGCTTCATAATAATCAACTCTCTCTTAATCCCAAGAAAACAAAACTCATGATCTTCACTCCCAAAAGAAATTCAACCATTAACTTAACTGACTTTCAAATGCTCTCACTTAACTCTACTAAAATTGAGTTAGTTACCACCACTGAACTTTTAGGGGTAATCATAGATGAAAATCTCAAATTCGATCATCACATTCAAAATAACATAAGCAGACCCATAAGAAACGGGGGCAACAATATAAACAAAGAAAATTCCTCTCCCTCCTTTCTAAACAAGCTCTAGATCTTTCATACCTTCTCCCCTCACTTACATATGCAGCTCCCTTATTAACTAATCTGCATTCCTCTTTAATGACAAAATTAGAAACATGCTATAAAAAGATGGCTAAATTTGCTACTGACAGTTGCCACTCCACTCACCATTGCCTTTCTCTCAAGCAATTACAATGGCTCAAATTCCTTCACTACCTTCTCCTCGTCCAGTTATCAGTCTCTCATAAACTTATATAGAAACCTCAGGCCTGTCCAGCACTCAGCTCCCTGTTTACCCTGTAAACCCCATCTCATTCCCTACGCTCTGAAAACCAATACCTTCTCCAAGTACACAAACCGAAACTATATGCAGGTCAATTCTTGTACTCATGGACAATCTCCAAAATTTGGAATAACCTTCCTGCATCATTGCTCCTTCAACCAAGACTTTCTAGTTTCAAATGTGCACTGCATAGTCACTACTCTTCCATCAGGATCTGCAATTGCTCAGTTCCCTCCTCAGCCATTACCTAAACTCAATCCTCCAGTTTTTCTATGTACACTTATTAGATTTATTTATTTAACCTTAATACATATTATGAAAGCCATTTTGGTTTGCAAGTAACTTTTTATTTCTTCTGTAATCTCTGTATCCTATAATACATCTTTGTCAAAAAAAATGTTTTATCTTTTGCTCAAAGTTGCTTAGTTTACTAGTTTGCTAGTTTTGCTCTTTTTGTATTTTATATAAATTCCCTGGAGCTTTTCTCTCGGGCCGCCACTGAAAATGGGCTAACGTGGCCCAGTGTACTTTCCCAGTAAACAAATATCAATAAATAAATTATTGCAACTTGTCTTTGGATTTGTTACAATTGATTCCAATATTATTGCTCTGTAATTAATTTACCCTGAAAAGGCAATGCCTGTCTTTTCTTTACAAATCAGTATTAAACTCTTTTTAATATTAAATTACACTTATTTTGAGATAAAGATTAATATTGTTAAAATATTTTAAGATCATTTCTGACTGAAAATAAGTTTCACTAAATGCATGAAAGATTTTTTTCCCTATGCTAAATAAATGCACCTACAATTTATGGTTCTCCAGAATGCCTGCCTGTTCTTCCATGCTATATATTGTCTACATTATATCTTCTGTGGTAACAGTTGTTTTAAATAAGTGTTAAAATTATTTGTTATCATTTGCAATCACAATTATCTCTAATGGTAAAACTGTTTATTAAGTATCACCATTTTTTACCAATCATCCCATGATTATTATTTAAGCTGTACTGCCTGGGTCCATTTTTTCTCTAACAGTGCATTGCTAAAACCAAAATGAGCCAACTTTGAAGTTATGAAAGTTATTTAGCAAACAATATAATTTTTCATGGAAATACTCAAAGAAAAATCTTGTCGGACACTAACAGATTTGCAGAACGAGCAATGAGCTTTGTTACTAAAAGGTCTAGTTAAATATTTTTTTTTTGACTCAAAGATAAATTTACAGTGATTTGTATCTGTGCTGTGTCATTTTATATTACCTGTACCACTATGCACATCAAATATGTCTTGGTTCTGCAGCTAAGACTTAGATATTTTCTTTAGAGTTTGATTAATGCCATTGTTATAGGGTATGCTGTCTTTAAATGTGTATAATGATAATGCTAACAATTCATATATTTTTATATTTATTTCTAATTTTTTCATATTTTGAGAAATGAGACTGTCAACCTATATTTTATATTAGGAAATATGGAGTTTTACAGTACTTGAACATAGTTTTTCGTATGACTTGTCAACAGTTTTCTTGTCCATACAGTCATCCTTACATGTGCAACTATCAGTCATTCTGAGCTCTCTGTGGAGGCTGTATGAATGGGTTATGTTCTTTAATTGAAGGCAGTTTTCTTTATATTAGGATCTGAGTGTAGTGCTTAATGCTGTACACTCCATTTCTCTTACTGTACTGTATTGCACTGTATCCATTTTGTCAAGCTGGATTTACTGTTGAAAACCTAGTACTAAAATCAGACTTCTGAATAATTTGCCCATGACAACTTTCTGTGCCCATTATTAAGAAATGACTATATGTTACCCTTGGCACAACAACTGCTTTTGGAGTACAGGTCCTACAATCATCAATGTGGTTGATGATTAAACGGTGAAGGCATCCAAAATGCCTAGTGTCTTACTTATCCCTGAATAAATCTGATCTGATCACTGATGATAAGGTTGGGATAAGTCAGGTCCTAGGCATCTCTCCTGTTGGCTAAAAACAAAACTGGGGAGCTTCTTGGCTATCTTTGCTTAGTTTTTTTTTTTTGCCTGCCTCAGGACATTGGGTTGGTGCTTTATCAAGCTTTAGGTAGCCAATGACTACAAACAAACAGAAACAAAAAGAAAAATCAGATTTTAAAAAAGAAATAAGGACACCCTCCAAGACCTATGATTTCTTTGTGGCAATTTGGGAAATAGCCAGCCTAGAGCTTACTCTGTTCCTGCCTCTATGAGCTCCTCAGGTATCCTTACTTAGACATTTTCTCTGCCTCTGGATATTTGAATGGCAACCTCCTAAGCCATTGGCAGCCAGTGAATAAAAGCAAAGAAAAAGAAAAAAAAAAATCAGATTTAAATAGAAAAATAAATGCATCCTCAAATATCTACTTTTCTCCTACCATTTAAGGGAAAAAAAACAGACTAGAGTTTAATCTTTCCCCCTGCCTCAAAGCAAGTTCTGCTAAGGAACTGAAGATTGGCTTAGTAAACTAAACTAGATAAAATATCTTTAACACAGTATTCATCCTTATAATGTATCTTTCCATTCAGGTAATGATCTCTGTGGTGTTAATTCACTTTCAAAGTCCTTATATTTGAGTCAAATTGTTCAGCCAGGCTTATTCTGAAGGGAGTGGCACAAACCCATCAGATAACCTATACCTTGTATGATTTAAAGGAAAACAGCACAGTGTGGTAAGGATTTTAAGGCTTAGTCTCTCCTAAGTGCTTAAATTACATAATGTTGCCTGATGCAGCCAAGCCACTCATCTGATTTCTGCTTGAAAAATTTGAAGTCTGTTACAAGATACAATCCCAACATATGTTTCGAGATAACACTTTTTTCTTTCTGCTGAACTATTACCAAGAGGTACAGCAAGCCCACCCTGCTGAGTCATGCTCTGCATGTCTTCCCTTCACTCCTGTACCCTTCCCCATTCTCACCAATACTCACTTTCTCCAAATGTATTTATCCAGTAACTCCATCCTTAAACAAACTAAACCAATCAAATCAAACGTAATACCCTCCTGTAAATGAACCAAAGCACTCAAATTTCACTGATTTCCTCTCATTTTACTGCCCTTAACGCAGTTCAACCAACTACACAACACTATTCCATCTGTATCACTTACCCTTAATGGTAAAATAAAACTGTTTAGACCTCAACCACTATCTCTACTGTATTCTCCTACACAATCAGTCCCAAATCCTCCTTTGTCTATTTTTAGTGAGAGTAGGGAACAGGTGGAGGAGACCCTGGAGAGGTGGAGATATGCTCTAGAGAGAAGAGGAATGAAGGTCAGCAGGACTAAGACAGAATATATGTGTGTGAATGAGAGGAAGGGTAGAGGAATGGTGAGGATGCAGGGAGTAGAGGTGGTGAAGGTGAATGAGTTTAAGTACTTGGGATCAACAGTTCAGAGTAATGGTGAGTGTGGAAGAGAGATGAAGAGAGTACAGGCAGGATGGAGTGGGTGCAGAAGAGTGTCAGGAGTAATTTGTGACAAACGAGTACCAGTAAGAGTGAAAGGGAAGGTCTACAAGAGGGTAGTGAGACCAGCTATGTTATACAGGCTGGAGACAGTGGCACTGACAAAAAGGCAGGAGTCAGAGCTTGACGTGGCAGAGTTGAAGGTGTTAAGATTTGCACTGGGTGTGACGAGGATGGACAGGATTAGTAATAAGTATATTAGAGGGTCAGCCCAGGTTGGAAGGTTTGGAGACAAAGCCAGAGAGGCAAGATTACATTGGTTTGGACATGTGCTGAGGAGGGATGCAGAGTATATTGGGAAAAAGATGCTAAGGGTAAAGCTGCCAGGTAAGAGGAAAAGAGGAAGGCCTAAGATAAGGTTTATGGATGTGGTGAGAGAGGATATGCAGGTGGTTGGTGTGACAGAGCAAGATGCAAAGGACAGGAGGAAATGGAAACAGTTGATCTGCTGTGGCGACCCCTAATGGGAGCAGCTGAAAGAAGAATGACCATCTCTGTTCCTATACCCTTAGATATCTCTGCTTTACTCTTTATCATTCTATTATTCTGCACAATCAATCTCAACTCCAAATATCTATATTCTTATTCACAAAAGAACTCTCACTACTTGCACATAAGGGCCATTGTCCCACCTAGATACCTAACCCCCCACACTTTCTCACTCAGTCTTCCTTCTCACCACTATTTACAAGTCCTTTCATACTACTGCCTCAGCATTTGTAATAACTAACCCATCCATTTCTTTATCACACCACTATTTATCACTTCTTTCATATTACTGTCTTTTCATTTACAAGATATAACTTTCCCTTCCTATTGTTACCCAGGCATCTCCTCCATCTTGCTCTTGAGGAATCTCCTAGGAAATTTGACTTACTCTGTCTGTACTCTTTTACCCTTTACTAGCTATGTACTGTCCTCTGAACTACCCCATAACCACCATGTTAAACATTACTATGTTGAGTTGTTTAATCTTCATAATACACCTCCCTCACCCTCAACTATCATCCTAAACTCTACCTTTTCAAACCTATCTTTATAATTTACATACTCTGACTACAGCACCTCCTCTCTTCAAGCTCTTTTTAATTTACCCCACTCATAGACAACACATCTAAGCATTACTTCCTTGTAGCTTCTGCATTACACAATAAAGTATTATCTAATTTAAAACAAATTTATATCAAACACCAAACATATAAATTAAAATATAAATGACACCTCCCATAGCTTAATTTCTTCCTATTCCTACACCTTATTTGTGATATACACCCAAATCCTGGCAAACAAATTAGCCATTCAATGTGAGGGTATCAGCACAACACAGTAAACAATACAAGTACAACACACTGTACAAATCACAATCCATTGGCCTCTACCTGTGTCATATAAAACTAGGATCTATAACAAAATCCCTCCAGTTCATGCCTGGTTAGCTCAGCACTCATCAGATATGGTGTTACAACTGAAACCTAACTAAAACTTTCAAGAAAATTTTAATAAATCCTCCCAGAGACAATATCAGGCTTACAACAGACAGATAAAAATTAAAAGCATTTGAATTAGTTATCATTTATAGTGATACATTACAATAATCTCTCTTCCCTTTAACACCCTCCATTAAATTTAACAATCATATCTCATATCAAACTCATTAATAAGTCTCTTCATATCAAGCATCTACATAACACCTGGAAATAATAGCTTCATTTTAAAGAGCTTTTCAGCCTGATTTCAACCATTACCCCATATGAAACAAATAAACCAGGAAGGCAGAAAGACACACTAAAACCAGGTATGTGTGGCAGAGAACACAGGTGCAACCAAAAGATGCTCTGAAAAACAATTATTATGGGCCATGTAAATAGACTGGCCACATACAAGCACCTCAGGCCCCATACAGTTTTATGACTTCACCCAAATAATCACTACACTTACACTTACATGGTACAACAAAAAATCAAAGACAGTCCCGGGATATAAAGGACTCCATGTAGGCTTAACACGAAGCCTAAATGGAGTTTAAGTTTTTGCATGATGAGCAGCAGTGCTAATTGTATGTGCATGCTGAGCATTGTGCTTACACAGATACAAGCGAGATTTCAAGGTCAGCAACAGTGTTGCCCGACAGGAAACCGTATAAAGTAGCGAGAACACATTCAGACATGCAGACAAGTGTACCTATGAGGAAAATTGTTCTGCGAGATTGTGAGGACAGCCACAATGGCTAGCAGGGTTTAATGTAAGGCAATTAATGCAGTACTAACACATTACAGGGAAATGTATTCAGTGCAAAGTGCAGTACTAACACATTACAGGAAAATGTACTCAGTGCAAAGTGCAGTACTAACACATTACGGGAAAATGTACTCAGTGCAAAGTGCAGTACTAACACATTACAGGAAAATGTATTCAGTGCAAAGTGCAGTACTAACACATTACAGGAAAATGTAATCAGTGCAAAGTGCAGTACTAACACATTACGGGAAAATGTACTCAGTGCAAAGTGCAGTACTAACACATTACGGGAAAATGTACTCAGTGCAAAGTGCAGTACAAACACATTACAGGAAAATGTACTCAGTGCAAAGTGCAGTACTAACACATTACGGGGAAAATGTACTCAGTGCAAAGTGCAGTACTAACACATTACAGGAAAATGTATTCAGTGCAAAGTGCAGTACTAACACATTACAGGAAAATGTATTCAGTGCAAAGTGCAGTACTAACACATTACAGGAAAATGTATTCAGTGCAAAGTGCAGTACAAACAGATTTTTGGCATACTAAAATAAAGGTTCGGTGGTGATCATCAAGGGTACATAGACTGCATTATAAATACACTAGTTTGGAGAAGTGTGTGTGTTGAAAAGGGCCACAGATATGAGTGGTAGGAATGAAAAAAGTGGAAGACGACACGTGAAACATGGTAATGTACACCAGATAAGGGCATGTCACTGTACGTGCACCCCAAATAAAAGACAGTCGTAGCATAAACAATAATCACATATGCACATAATACAGTATGTACTGCTGAGTACACCTCCTGTGTGGGTATATTCATATCATCACACAGTTACTGCATATTATATGACTTTCAGACAAGGTCACATATCAATGGAGATGATTGGTTGTGATATAAGCAACCTGATATGATCACTGGAGAGGACATTTATCAAGGATGGTATATACAATAGGGGATATATGCATATTGTGAAGATATGCAAACAGAGTTGCTTGAATATGAATGTAATGTCAGCATTGGTCTAAGCCAGTCAGGACATATAGCAACAGGCTCATGGAGAACAGTAGACAGAAGCATGCACATTCATGGACAATATCAGAATAATACCACCAGTAATCTGTGTCATTGACAGAAAATATGTGATTGTGAGTTATTTGCATGTTCTGCACGAACAAAGTCGCACCACTGTAATGATTTGTAAGTTATCTATAAGGGGAATCAATCACACTTTCCTCAAAAATGACCACTTTTTGGAGGTGTTAAGAGGGTCACTGTTACACCTGTAGTTTAAATTATGGGCAATCCCGGCTAGTTGCGAGGTTTGCATGTCTCATATATGCCCCAATCCACACTTGCAAGAATGTAACTCATGCCATCAATGGTGTCAATGAGCTGTGTATTTACTGGGTGCATCACAGGAAGACGTATCACATATGCATCTTGTAAAGCACCATGAAGGGAAGTCTGCACTGTCAACCGTAATGGTTATGCATCACAAAGAATACTTATGTATGAACAAAAAGATGTGTGGAAGCTTACTGTGGCAAAAGTGATACACTTGAGTAAATCATCCCTGGAAGATGTGTGTTGAGGTACATGCAAAAGGGTGCATTGTACTCAATTATGATGGCTGAAAACAATGAGACTATAATGTGCTTTGATGTGGATGGCCTGTCCATACTCAGGAGTTGTAATACATACAAGGGATTTGTAACCACTGTGCACACATGCTGTTGGAAGTTCCCTTACTATCTGAGTACCCAGATCACGTACCACTTGGTCTGAAGATAGAGGCATGATGTCTAAATTCGAACTAGCTTGTACATTTGCTTGCAAAAAGGAAATAATTATGCTTTTTTCACCTAGTGTGAATCCATGGCTACGGCAACAATCATTTGTATGTGTTAGTACTTTCTGCATTACATCAATAGTGTTTTTGGATTTAATGATTGTCCACAAGTTGCAATCATCCACAAAGCTGGTTAGACAAAGGACATGTAAGTTTGTCTGACTTATAAGACTTAAATACGGAACAGGAAAGGGCCTAGTACAGAACCCTGAGATACGTATGTGGTCACTGGGCTCTACCTAATGGTGACTTGACACACTTTGACATTGTGTGTCATTTCTGTGATCGATTTGTCTATCAGTTGGTGATGTAGGTGTTTAAGCCTACTATAACAGTTTCTCTGTAATACCCAAGTGTGGATTTGTGTCAGATGCCTTGGCCAGGTCATGTTATGTGGCTTGACAGCTTTTTCCTCATGCATGCCCTTGGTGACCTTCTTAAAGATGTCAACCAGATTTAACACACATGATGTAGCCTTAACAAATCAAAAATTGGTTTGGTACACAGTCGGAGATTATCTGTGTAATTTTTGATAAGGTCCATGATGAATTATTGGTCTGCTTCACAGAAGAGGAGAGTCAAGATTATGGGTAATTAATTATGGGATAAGCCCCTGTAATAGGTGATGGTCTCCCCTTTGTTCAGAAACATGACTGCTGCTGTATACACTTTTGCCCATATATAGGACATCTGGAGGCTGTATTTAAGTAAGGATCCAAATGTGTCTGCTTGGTCAGGTTTAAAGTCATGGTATAGGCAACTTGGGATGCTGTCAGGGCCCATTAATTCTGTGTTTTAAGCCTTAGAGAGCACACAGATAAGTTGTTCTCCTGAGATTATAACTGGAGTAATGTTTGCATGTATGCTTTCACTGATGGCTTCTCTCTTTTTAGTGTCTCCAAGACTTTTGGGTTTTTAATACCATGATGGGAATAGACCCCATTCCTAATCAAAGTATGATTCAAGTTTGTGTAATTAGTAGTGTTTTATTCTTTGATGTTAGCCAGAAGTGCTCTTTGCAGCACCTGCAATGTGCTCAGTAATGACTCCTTTTGCAAATCATATGAAGTTACATGTATCGGTAACATATCTAAGTATGACTGTAAATTATTTTTTTATAAGAACCATTGCATATACTACTTTTGGAACTGTCTCTGTATCCTTCTTCCACTTTGCCCTTGTTTCAGCATGCAAATCCTGGTATTTTTTGGCTCTGTGTCTCTGTAATAAGACTCTATAGTCACTGGGTGTAGCAATTTCAATGATCAATGCTAATTTTGTCATCTTTTCATAGACTGCTATATCTAGTTTTTTTGCATCTATTTTTTGAACTGTTGTTAATGGGTGATCTAATGTAATATAAATTTCATTATTTTCTATGATGCTTTGTGGCTCCTGTTTCAAGTGTTTTTCATCTACTTCAATATTCTAATGTTTACACAATCCTCAATGCAACAGTCTTGCCACATTATTATGTATTTCAGTATACTGTCCTTCTGCTATTAATATATCACAACCAGCAACAAGATGTGTGACTGTTGCTAATTATGTTTTAGAAAACCCACATTTGTCTGTTTCTCCCACATGTTCAATAGACTTTGCAAACCAATGCATATGTACTCCACTATCTTGGGCCACCAATATTAACCTTTTATCTTTTGGTTTAAATTCACCTCTCCTTAACCATGCCTGTGTTTGATCCTGATCAACATGAGGTTGTTCCAAGAGTTCTCTATACTTGAGACTCTATGTATGCATTTCCCCATTTCTTGCCTTCTCACCTCATCCTTCATCTTATATTCTTTCTTTTGTTTTTTTGGCACATTCAGTTGCTGTCTGATTTGTATCTACTTCTGATTTGATTTCCATTCCTGTTAGACACAGATATGCTTCTGCTAAAATAAGCAGAGAAGTCAGCTTAGACTTATTCTCTTCTGAGGTCAGCAGATATGTATGCAGTCCTACAATTGCAGATCTATACATGTAATCAATTTCGAAGAGGCCCACACCTCCTTCAGAATGGAGAATATACAGTCTTAGTATACATATTTTTTTTTATAAATCTTTTGATAAGCATGAAGCATCCATCTTGTTTTCATGTCCAAACAATCCAACACCTTTTAGGGGCCAGTCAGTCACTCCAAAACTGTACATTAGGACAGGAAGAGCAAATTTATTTATAGCTTGGACTTTGTTACTAGATGTTTTCATTATTAATTTTAGTCTTCTAAGATATTCCTTACTGAGTTTTATTTGCATCTGTTCATGTTTTATTGTTGATACTAAATTCCCAAATATTTATACACTCCCTCTTGTTCAAGTTCTTCTATATCACATTCCTGTCCCAAAGTGATGTTTTGTTGGTGCTGCAGCTTTCTTGCTTTAAACATCGCTTTTGCACATTTATCAAAACCAAATTAAATTCTTAAATCATCTGAAAATGTTGTAACCACTTGCAGTTGTGCTTTCAGTTTCTCATCTGATTAACTATACAGTTTTAAATCACTCACAAAATGAAGATGAGAAGTATTTACATTTTTTTTTGTTTGTTTTCTGGAGCCATGACTTGATCTGTTAAGTAAACAGCTTAATGGGTTAAGGGCAAGACAAAAGAGTAGCAATGACAGAGAGTCACCTTGGAATATCCTCCTTTGAATTTTTATCTTTGGAATAATAATTTGTCCTTTATCATGGCTTAACTGCAAAGTGGTTTGCCACTGTTTCTTGGTCACTGTAATGTAATTGATCATTGTAGGGTGTATCTTATACATTTTAAACACTCTTTTATCCATGAATGTGGGATAATGTCAAATGCTTTTTTGTAGTCTATCCATGCCATACTTAGATTCCTCCCCTTTTATTTATTTAGTTATTTATTTATTGCATTTGTTTACCTGGGAAGTCCATTGAGCCAGAAATGAGCCCATTTTCAGTGGAAGCCTGGAAAGAAAAGCTCCACATGTAATTACATAAAAATGAACATATAATACAGAATATATCAGGTAGAGGCAATACATTAGATAAGTAAATAACAGCATCCATTAATATGGTAAGAACTACATACAGTAATGTGGTAATAACAGTATATAACTTGGCAATATCAGTAAAGAATTGTTAAAATCATGGTAGAAGTATAGAAATAGAAGTTTTAGATGGCAGGTAAGATGGTTAGCTGAGAGAGGAGATTATTAAAGGGAAAAAGAAGGAGGCAGAAGGCTTAGAGTAGGGGTTGCACTGGTTAAGTGTCAGCAGAAGGAGTTGATGTGATAGAGAGAAGGGAAAAAAGCCTAGGTGTAGAGATAGGATGAGTAGGATTTAGGAAGGGTGTCAGGTAATGGGGTTGTGATTAGGGGTGCAGGTGCATATCCAATCTGATGAGAGGTGAAGTTTAAGGGACTTTTTTAAAAGCAGTGGAGCTACTGATAGTTCATATTGAAGGAGGGAGACTATTCCAAAGTTTGGAGACAGTAAAAGAATACAGCAATTGACTGACAGAGAGCTTAGGTTTTTCAGTGTTTAATAGCATTTTGTTCTCTGACCTTAGGCGTCGATTAGGATGATAGATGGTCAAGATGTCAGTGAGGGCTGGGCAGGTTGCTGGGAAGTAAATAAGTTTATGGGCAGTAGTTAGTTGTAGGTATGTGAGGTAATGGGGGAATTCAAGCCAATTAAGTTGTTGTAGTGTGGAACAATGGTGAGAGGAGAATTTAGCATTTGTAGCAAATATGGCAACTTTGTTGTAGCATGAATTGAATTTAGTTTTCAGGGAGGACTGAATATTGGTCAGGATGGGGGCGCCATATAGGAGAGTAGGAAGCAGGAATGAGAAGGCAAGAGCTTTTTTTGCAGAGGAGCTGAGAAAGTAGTTGTGCCTATCGAGGGCACCTAGCTTTTTATGCTTTTTTTGATGTTGTTATGGATATAAAGGTCAAAAGTTAAATCATCATCAATGATGACACCGAACAGTTTGGTACTGGGAACTACTTTAATAACAGTATTGTTTTGGGAACAAACTGAAAATTCAGATTTGTCAACTGGGCTAGATTTTTGGGGGTAAATATTAAGAGTTTAGTTTTATTGGGGTTAAGTGCAAGATGGTTCTGTGACACCCAGGATTCAGTTGAGGTGAATGCCTTTTGGGTAAGCTGCTGTAGTGTAGAGGCAGATTTAGAAGAGCAAATTATGGTAGAATCATCTGCTATTGATTAATATACTAAATATAAAGGGGACCCAGTATGGAACCCTGGGGTACTCCTGTATTAGTGTTGCTGAAAGGTAAGGAGCAGCACTGCCATATGGCAGCTTGTTGTCTATTACTGAGACAGTTGGAAAACTACTGAAGGGGGGAGGGAGAGGTGCCAAGGTTTGAGAGTTTAGTAAGCAGAAGGGAGTGGGAAACTATGTCAATTGCCTTTGATAGATCGAGGAAGAGTGCAGAGACTATGGATCCATCATCCCTGGCTCTATTAACTGTGTCCAGAAAGGAAATGAGGGCAGTGTTAGTGCTATGTCCTGGCCTAAAGCCATGTTGAGTGGAGGAAAGGAGGTGGTTTTTAGTTATGTGGCTAAGGAGTTGAGTGTGAATGCACTTCTCTAGTATTTTTGAGATGGGAGAGAGAATGGCAATGTGCTGGAAGTTAAGAATGTCAGAGATATTGCCGCCTTTGTGAAGTGGGAGAACTTATGCCTTTTTCAAGATATCAGGTATACATGATTCCTGAATGGACATGTTAAGGAGAATGCTGATGGGGTATGCAATAGAGGACGCAGATAGTTGTAAGAATTCTGTTGATAGTTCATCTGGGGCATTGGTGCACAGTTTTAGTTTGTGAAGGAGATTTTTTATGGTAGAGGTAGGTATGGGGGACAGTGAGAATGTGGGTAATGTAGTTGTTGTGGTATGTAGTGTAGTGGGATTTGGTTGGCCACTGTTGATGGGTGGGAAGGTGGTCGTAAGATTAGCAATAGTGTTGATGAAATAAGAATTAAAGAGGCAGGCTAACTCATTGGGTGTTTTTTCTAGATCAGGGCATGGATTACAGATGGTCCCAGGATGGAGTAAGGAGTTGATTGCTCCCCATAAGTTCTTTGGGTTATGTTTATGTTAGTTTTGGAGGCTTTGGAAGTAATCTGTTTTGTTTTTGAGTAATAATCATTTGGCCTGATTGTGATGTTGTGATAGATGTGAAGGTTGATGTCTAAGGAGTGAATTTTATGGGACATGTCTAACCAATTAATAATTACATTGCCTAGGATTATTGTTTAATTTTTTATGTTATTGGTAGTCCAAGCAAGGATGTCTTCGAGAATGGGAATATTGTTGCCTCGGGGAATATATATGACTATAATACATAGTTTTCTTATAGTTGTTTATTTTGAAATAGGTGATAAATAATTATGCGGTAGAGAAGGCGGGAATGGGCTTAGAATATGGAATTACTGAGAAGGTACTTGGATATAATAAGGCAATGCCTCCACCTTTTTTGTGGAGTCTGTTCTAAGGCTGGAATAGTTTGTGGAAAGGAATTCAGAATCCTTTATGTATAGCTTTAGCCAAGTCTCGATTATGGCTGTGATGTCTGGTTTATATTAACTTAACCATGCATGTAGAAGGTCAGTTTTGTTTCTAATACTTTGAATGTTGATTGTGGTGAAATTGAGGGATTTTGTTGAGTTAGGGGCATTATGAGAGGAAGGAGAAGGGCCAGGGTTAGGGTGGATGTCAACACACAGGACTAGGCTAGGATAATTAGGAAACACTTTTGGATAGAGCTTCCTTTTTGGATCCCTGATATGGTTCTGTACAAGGTTACTAGGAAGTTTATCCTGTGTGGAGAGGATTGTTGGCTTTCTTTGTAGAATTATATTGGTGGCATATAGACTAGAGTAGATTGACGAGTAGCTGGAGATGGCATTGTAGGTAGATGTCATTGATGCAGGTTTGGGAGGCATACAAGTTGGTTGAAGTGATGAGAGTTTTAGAAGAAGAGAGGGGTAAATAGACACTATAAGGTGAAGAATGTTGTGCATAAGAGGCATGATTGTGAGGAGTGGTGTACACTAATTAGATATATGGAGTTTATGAAAAAAGATGTATATGGGTTTTAACAAAGAAGTAGAGATAGGAGTGTAAGGTAGTAGAATTGAGGGAGGGGTAAGGTGGTTAGCTATAAGAAAGTATGAGTGGAAGGTGTTAATAGACTAAAGAAGGTGTGAGGAGTACAGTTTTACAGTTCTCCATTATGGCTATATGATCCTTTGTTACATGTGACTTTTTTGCTATCCCTTTCTTATAGTGCCATGTTTGAGTTTTCTTCTAAATGACTATAAACTCTGTTGCCATTAATTCCAGTTTATAGCTTATAGATTGTTGGAAGGCAGGTTACTGGTCTATAGATTTTTGGATAGCTTGCAGGTTCACTCTTAAGTAGGAGCATTGTTTTTCCTGTTGTTAATCAAGCTGGCTGTTCAGGGTGTGCATATAAATAGTTCTTACTCATGGCTAAATCTTCATGTAAAGATGTGAATATCTTTAGTCAGAAGTTAGGTACTGCATCTGGGCCTGGGGTTTTCCATTTCAATCTCTCTGGCTATTACTTCATCCCATTTCATATTTTGTACATTTGATCTTCTTATTCTTTCTTTTACTTCTTCTATACATTTAGCATCCTTATGTTCCACAGGATCTTCATAGATATTTCTCCAAAATGTATCTATTTCTTCTTTTTTGGCGGTGTTTCAATTAGTTTTACCCTGTTTCCCCATTTTCTATAAAACGTTTTTGGGTCATTAAAGAATTGCTTATTTCTACTTTTCCGTTATATTTATCTGCATATTTTTTTAATTTTTTCTGCCTGTGCTGATATTTTTAATTTATTTTTTGCAATAATGTGCATTGCTTTATTCATGTCTATCTTTTTGAGTATTTTTCTTAATCCGTTCCCTTTTCTATACTCTTCTAACAATCACACCTCGTCTTAATTGCTTTATAGTTTTCTCTATTTGATACATACGACTGATGGCCAATGTAGACAGGGGGTGAAGTGTGAGACAAACTGTCAGCTAATAGACTGTCTATTTTTCTCTGGATGAGTATGGCTGGTGGCATCCACAAACCGCTCTGCACTTAGCAGTGTATTCCCCTTAACATTCCACACTTTTTTTAAATAAATGATTTGTGACAACACCTTCAAATACAACCTTAGTTATGCATCACATGCCACACAGTGGTACTTTTCACACAGTCATACAACTCTACCAATAAAACATAATTACATCAATTCCACAAAATATGCCTAGATGTTTTTCATTGAAAAGCTGTGTTTTAGTGGTCTGATACCATATACAGACACATTACAAATGAGTTTGTTATGGCTCATGCAGAACATTTACTGACACAGATGCTGGTAGTCACAGAATGGTGCTGGTGAACACTTCAATAATCCTTAAGAATAGCAATACACCTTTGCAAACAATGAATTCTACAAGGTTCCAAATGAATCAAAACATGATATTTTTATGTACATCAAAGAATTACAGCACGTGGATTAAACAAGTCTTATGTGCCCATGCAATCAGTATGAATTTATATTGATATATGCCACAGAGCATTTAATGATGGTAGGTATCCACATGCACAAGTGCCATTCTGCAGGTGTTACTGTGATGGTTGAATGAGAATTGCACAGAATGCTGAACTAATCCACTACAAAAACACATGCCTTACTAAGCCAATGATATACATAGTATCATCACATGTCAACAGTTCTCAGGAGGCGTATCACTACAGCAGTTATTGAAGGAACATGTGAACAAATATCAGCAGTGGTTATCAATGCATTACCTTATATCACAGATCGTAATACTCTCTTGTAGGCCCACTGTACAGCCACACTTCAACACAGCACATGCTGATGACAGCAACATTAATATCTGAAATGTTCATAGGGTCATAGGACATTACTAAGGTAATGGCTAACATCAAATAAAATCATATCCATTATTATACAATTTAAACCAAATTCACTATATCTATATGATGGAAGATAGTAAGGCTATGTGCATATGTGTGTATTTGATTATATTATATACTACCTCTGTTCATATGTGACATGTGCATCTCCCCATGACAGAATTAGCAGTCACGCATCCAGTGGTCTGGAGATGGCTTGGAGAGGCTCATAGAAGGACTCTGCTTCATGATGTACGTATGCATCTTTGAGATGAGGACATCCTCCACTTCTCTGCTGGAAGAATGTCATGTGGCTAGAGGGAAAAAGAGAATGTTGGATGTATGGGGCTAAACTAAAGGTTCTCCTAAGTGGTTATGAAATGAAAATCAATTCAAAAGATCATAAAATGAATGTAATGTACCACCAATCACACATAGAGCAGTAGAATGGGTCTGATTTAAACATTATACCTGTGTAGATGTAGAAGCTAAATTTCACACACTGTAACACTAGCACCTCCACATATGTCTGATTTTAACAATGTTATGTTGCACTTTATAGAGTATGACAACATCATTGTACAGTGAGAAGAAGGTCTGACAAGGATGTGCAGTCACATCTTGGTGGAAAATTGTCACAAAAATATTATTTTAATGTAGACACAGTTGCCTGTCTTCAGATTAAAACCCCTAAAAATCTTGTTACTGTACATAGTACAAGTATGACTTCAGTTTTGTCAGAGTAAACTTTATCCAGGATGACATCTTCAGTGTATGTTCCAAGAAGATATTCAGAGAAGTGTCTGAATTAGCTGTGGACTCACATGCCATTCTAAAATGTGTTTCCATACTGATTGTTGAATGAGCACACACATGAGTTGACCACAGAGAGAGTAGAACTCCCATCTATCTACACAACACAGTACTTAATGCAAGTGCTACAGCACAAGTCCGACTTTTACAGTGTAAGGCAATACTTTATAGCGGTTGACATCAGTAGTGTCTGGTGAGAAAAAGATGGTAATTGGAATCTCTCACATGCTATTCTAAAATGGTCTCTAGAATATGAACTAACTGAAAACTCACATGCACAAACACATGCACACTAACACACACACACACACACACACACACACACACACACACACACACACACACACACACACACACACACACACACACCAGATGACTACAGTGAGACTAGAACCTCTACCTATTTAGGGATCACAGTACTCAATACAAGTGCTACAGCAAAAGTCTTGCTTTGACAGTATCAGACATGCACCACAGCACAAGTCTGATTTTACACTACTGCTGGAAAATTTTATAGTGTGTGACATCATCCATGTATGTTTGTGAGAAGATGTTGGGAAGCTTGTAAGAAATGGCTGTCTAGGTATGTGCAACTGCCAAAATATTTGTTCTTCATGGGACTGGATTGCTGACAGTAGGATACAGACTCATGTCCTTCTGACTATGCACACAGACTTAAGACATACATAATGACAATGTTCTAGTTTATACATTCATGTGTATATAATTATCATTGAAGTGTAAAGTCTATCCCAGGGCAGAAAAGACACTTTTAAGTACACAGATATAATTGTCAATATACTCTCAGTCTCAAATATAATTCATATGATATCCACTGCTATACATAGTTGTTGTATGTATAATTATCTTTGTATTGTTCTTTAGTTTTAAAAACTGAGTGGAACAGCATTAGTAAAATTTGGATTGTGCTAGATTAGAACCTTGACTCACCTGTACTGTGGCCATGAACTTACACCAGTTGCCACAGGGAAGGCTGTGTAACAGATGTATTTTTACAGTCATCACTATCTACATTGCTCATTGCAAATGAAGACTTGTTGTCACACTTGCTCATTAGTTATATACAGATATTAAAGAGCTGAATGGTTAACCATGTATGTGAGTGACATGAAAGCTCAGGAAATAAATGTATAATTGTAGAAACATAATCATACTGACTGCCACAGTTAGACATATATATAATATCATGTATATGCTCAATCCACCTGCTATACATAGTTATTTTTATGTTTAATTATTTTTTATTGTTATCTTTTATATAAATTATAGTGGAACAGCATTAATTGCTGGATTAAAACCCTGGCTAACCTGTATTCTGGCCTTTAACTTACACCTGTTGCTACAGGGAGAGCCAGGCAGCAGCTTTATTTTTCACACTCATTGCATCTATGCAAAACAAATATGAAAAAAATGCCAGTAAAGATCTGCCTGGTAATTAACTTGTTCCTCCACCCAGGTAAAACCACAACCCCAGAACCAACAAGAAATAAACAATGCATGAGTATTGCCTCACAAATCAATGCCTACTTTATAAACAACATTCTCTCCTTAGCTGCAGGGAACAATTCCACCCCAAAATCTCTTCCACCTAACATGGAAACTAAGAACATCTCTTTTGACCTCAAACCTATCCCAACTTACATCAGAAGAATAATGCTAAAAAAATGGAAAAGTTCATCCTTAGCAGCTGACCAACTCCCCAATGAGTATGTCAAATTTTCAGCTGGTGCCATAGCTCTGCCTATCTCCATTCTGGTAAATAAGTCTACAGCAGAAGAATATGTCCCAAAATGATGGAAAATGTTCTATATGACCCTTCTACATAAAGGAGGAACATCAATAGAATTAAACAATTACATACCCATAGCCATCCTTTCCCTGGTGTCAAAATTCTGGAAAAATGTATACATGCTTAATTACTACAACACCTGCTTACTCACAAACTTATCTCTCCCTCCCAACACAGCTTCAGAAACACAGCACCACTGCAGCCCTAATTAATTTCTCTAACACCATCAACCAACTAAGAAATTCAAACCAGCAAGTAGCATGAATCTTCCTAGACATGTCAAAAGTGTTCGACACCGTCTCCCATCAGAATCTCCTTAATACTCTTGCTTCACTAAACCTATGAAAGACTCCCCTTATAGATAACTTACAAATCATTACAGTGGTACAACTGTGTTCATGCAGAATGACAGACAACAAGCACTACAATGGAGATCCAAAATCTCACCAGTTCTGCCTCTCTCAGTTGGAGTCCCCCAAGGATCCAAACTAGGGTCCCTTTTATTCACCATCTTCTCTAATGATCTAGCTTCATCCACAGTACATGCTAAAGTAGTTCAGTATGTGGACAATACAACGTTAAACTGCTCAGAAGACACCTTTCCAGACCTCCAAATAGTAGCCCAACAAGCTTTTAGTGATATCTAAACATATCTAAGTAAATCACAAGTAATCCTCAACCCAAAAAAGACACAGTTAATGCTATTTACCAGTAGCAAACATCTGCCTGCCACCCTTTATTCTCTCAGCAAACACAGTCATCCAAACAGTTGAGCATACAAAACTCCTCGGCATGACTATCGACAGCAAACTCAGATTTGACCAACACATAGCCATCACAATTAAAAAAGTTCACATTAAACTTTGCTCACTGTAGAGAAGCAAGCCATTCCTCACTGACAATACCAGACTAGCCATATCCAGAACCTTCCTCCTCTCTACACTCCTTTATGCTTTCCCCTTCTTTACCAGCTTAAGAAATCAGACTTAACCAAATTGGAAACGTTTCTACAACAAAATGGCCAGCTTTGAAGGCAATTTTCCCCACAAAACCCACCATTGTATTCCCCTACATAAAATAAATTAATCTTCCATCCTGACAATTTCCCATCCCTCAAGGAACTTGTTGTTCCCTACTCATGCCCACGAAGTCTTAGATCTGCAGACAGAAACTTGCCCACAGTAAACAAAGCTAACAACACTCACATTGAAGCCCTATTCTCTAATCAAATAGCCAAATTATGGAACTCTCTACCCCATACCCTCCAGAACACATCAAATCTACCAATTTCAAATGACTACTATTTGAACATCATTCCAAAAACTGGCATTGCTCTTGCACCAAGTCTGACTGATAAGATATCTATAACCGTCTCACCATACTGTCCACTACTTACCTCATTTTCTTCCTCTCGTTGGTGTTACTACTGCTCATAAAAAAATATATAAAGGAAATCTCATTTGTTCATAACTATTATTTATTCTTGCAGTGTTCCTTACTGAAATGCTTGTGTGATTGTCTTTTTTGAACTTGTATCTACTAGAAAGCAGTATTTAATACTTATTTGTACAGACTAACTGGATGATGTGCTTTCTGCATCTTACTATATGTATACTATTGTGCTATCTAACTATTGTATTTTGCTTATATTTCTGTGAAGCTTCTCTTCCTGGGCCTCCACTGAAAATGAGCCTCTGGCCAAGTCAAACTTTCCTGGTAAACAAATGCAAATAAATAAATAACTTACTGAGTATGTATGCTGACTGCCATGCAACACCACTTAGTGTGTCTGTGTGATACAAGACCCCACATGTTACACCGTATCTTTTTAGAAACATAGGTTAATAGGTAGGTGCTAGGCTATCTGCCTGAAGGCATTTATAAGCCTAGACAGAATGAGCTGGCTTTCGCCACCCCCTTAGATTAGTTCCCTGTGCCTCTGTACAGCAAAACCACTGAAGTGATCCCTGGGGTAAACTTTCTGTTTCCCATCCACTCATCAAGGTTTTTTTTTTGAAGAGTGTTAGCGAGGAACTCTGCCTAATGTAGATTGGAATCTTGTTCCAAAGCATGGGAATTCTCTGGGACAGGAATATATCCCTCCAGAATGTCCTACTTATTGTTGTGGTGAGGTTTAGTTCCCTAAAGCGTGTGGCTTGAGGGGATAAGGTTTTCTTTAGGTGGAGCATGTCCATCAATTCTGGGTTGGACATGGCCTTGTATGTCAGGCAGAGATCACCTCTGAGTAGGCGGTATGCAACTGAGTACAGCTGGAGTTTCTTTAGTTGAGCTGCATAGGGCATCTGTTTGAGGCCAATGATCCTCTTGGTGAGGTACTTCTGTGGTCTTTCCAACTGTTGCAGGTATCTTGTAAGGTACATCCCAAATGGGGCATTGTACTCTATGATGGGTCTGATGAGTGATGAGTAGAGGGGCACAATGACCTCTTTTGATCTGGATGTGAACTTTTTTGTGATTAGGTGGGCCACATAGAAGGATTTTCTAACCACTTTGGCAATGTAATTATCAAAGGTGAGATTACTATCTACTTGGGTCCCCAGATCCCTTATTACATCTCCTGTATTTACGGGACTACCACCTATGTGATAGTTTGTGGGTACTTTGTTTTTTCTAAAGGTGAAGACTATGCACATTTTGGCATTTAGCTTGAGGCCATGATTTTGACGCCAGATATCCGTCTCAGTGAGACCCTTTTGGAGGATGCCTCTGTCAGCTGGAGAGTCAATTATAGCCCCTAGTTTGCAGTCATCTGTGAACTTGGTCAGCCAAAGTCCTCCTGTGCTTGCCTGTACCTCTGAGAAGTATATGCTGAACAGGAGGGGTCCCAGGACTGAGCACGGGGGAACACCACTTGTAACCGGTTTAGAGCCGGACCAAGCTCCCGCAACTCTCACTATGTGGGTTCTGTCCGTGAGCCAGTTGGCAACCCATCTTGTGACATAGGGGTTTATGTTCAGGCTGGTGAGCTTGTTTATAATACCAGAATGGGGAATGGTGTTGAAGGCATTTGCGAGGTCTAGGTAGTCTGGGTGTATCACCTTTCCCTCGTCTATAGCCTTGGTAACTGTCTCAAAGAAGTCCACCAGGTTTAGGAGGCATGATATGCCCTTAACAAAGCCAAACTGGCCTACCCAGTTTTTGGAGGTTCCTAATGTCTCTATTAATGAATTCCATGATGATGCACTCTATATCCTTGCAGACCAAGCTAGTCAGGATTATAGGGTGATAGTTCCAAGGGTCTGTTGTGACTCCACCTTTGTGGTGTGGAATAACCATTGCTGTGCACCACTCTATGGGTACATAGCCTGTGGAGAGGCTGAGTTTGAACAGTTTGTTTAGGTGAGGGGTTAGTTCATCTTTGAGCTTGTGTAGGACACAGCCTGGGACACCATCCATTCCCATTGATGCTGTGTTTTTGGCTTTGGAGAGGGCTGTTTTAACCTGAGTGTCTGTGATTTCAGAGACTCTACATTCTTCTGGTATGGTTATGGGCCCTTTTGGGGATGAGAGGTGCGTGAAGTTTGTGCTGACCCTGTCTGCCAGGTCTGGCGATATCAGTCAGTTCAGTGTATTTTGTGCCATTCTGCACAATCTGAGCATTGCACTTAGATTCTTGACATAGCTAAAGAATGCCTTGTGGTTATCTTTGGAGTCCTTGGCAATTTTTCTTTCGAAGCTCGCCTTGGATGATTTTATGAGGGATCGTAGTTTCTTGCTGATACTGATCAGGGATGTGTTTCCTTCTTGGGATTTTACTCTTTTCTGTGCTAGTTTCCTCCTTCAATTGTATAGCTTGTTTATGGCAGGAGTCCACCAGACTGGTTTCTTTTTCTTGGAGGAGTGAATCTTGGTTATGCTTGGGATGGCATGATCTATGCATTCTTGTAGGTGCCCATAGAATGCATTAGTAAAGGATTTAGCAGCTTGGACTGTGTTATCCTTCAGCATGGGGGCATTGAAACTTTCCACCTCAGTCTTAAGTAATGTGAAGTTGGCTTTTGAAAAGTTTTTCACTATGGTTTCCTTCTTCGGGGTTGGGGCAGAATGTGAATATCCAAAGTGATTTGTTTATGGTCAGATCTACCCAGCAAGGGGCTGACCTCCAGTGTGGAACACCAGTCGCCCATGTTGGTGATGACCATGCCCAATATGTTGAAACCTCTGGTTGGAGTGGTGACCATTTCAACCAGGGCATTTGAGTTTATAAATTCTAGGAAATGTTGGGCAAGGGAGTTAGTACTTGAGTAGTTCTCCCAGTTAATGTTTGTGTAATTGAAATCACCCAATATTAGGGTGTTTGCTAGGACCTTTATGTTTCCCAGTGTTTCCAGAAACATGGAAGGGTCCTGGGACATGGTGGGTGATCAGTAGCAAGCTACAATTTGAATTGCAGTTTTGCCCACTGTTAGTTGCACAAGGATGATCTCTGAAGCATCGTGCTGTGCCACTAACCTAGAGGTGTGGGTATCCTTGATGAATATGAATACGCCCCGCATTTTGTAATTTGGTCCAGGTTCTGTGGCTGAAATGTATGGTATGAGTTGTAGCCTGGTAGTGCTGGGGTGCTGTCTGGAGCCTTAAACCAGGTTTCTGTTACTGCACATATATCAATTTTCTCCATACTGAGGAGTGCCTCGAGTGCATGCATTTTGAGGTTTAGACTTCTGGCATTGAGTAGCATTACCCTCAGTTTTTTGTTATTTGTGCTATTTATGGCGGTAGGTTTGTCTTTTGAGTCTTGCCTAAAAAAGGCACTATGAGAGTGACAAGAGCCTCGGCCAGTATTCAAAAGCCTAAGGGTGACAGGTGCAAGCTGTCTCTAGTGAAGCAGCATGGCTTGTCGAGCATGTCATCCCAGGCAGACAGACACTGGATCCCCTTTGAATGACACCAAAAACTTAGCCAATTGTTGAAATCGAGAATATTTTTCTTTATACCGTGTTATCAATCTTGGTGAGGACAGGATGCTAGTCAGGATCAGGGTCATATAAGCCTGGGCTACGTGATCAGAGAGCTCTTCCATGTCTCTTTTCATGTAGTCCAGGGAGGTACGGCTCAGGTCATTCACACCAACATGGACAATGACAGAGTCATATTTGTACTTGTTCTGGAGTGACCTGAGTGCTTGTGTTATGTGGCGGATCCTGGCACCCGAGAGGCAGCTAACAGTAACCTTCTCCTTATTCAGCCTAGTGAGTGGGGCATCAGTGTGCCTAACTATAGTCACCTATTACTAGTATGTTGGGTATGTTATTTTGCCTTAAAGGCTGTGATTGCATGGCACACAGGTTTTGTGAAGTATGTGTTTCATGGTTTGTGTTAGGGGTGGATGTTTGCTTTGGAGGTCTCTGTTACTTTTGCAGATTTTTATTTAGAGCCTCAGAGTATGTTTTCATGTATTTATGTGTGTTTTTTTGTCTGTGCTGGTTTAATGGGTCTATGTGAGACTGGTGGTTTAGGAACTCTGCAGGTGTTGTGGGAGCATAATGATCACCTTAACACAGAAGAAACTTACATGAATTTTAATTTATTTATCCATTTCACTGTATTTGCAGAAAGCTGTCTCAAAAATATTAACTTAAAAAAAGAAACATAAAAAACATTACAAAATACATTTTAACACACCTTACAGACGTTTACACAACTCTTGATTTGAACTATCATACACCTATCTCTGAACTCTATAAACATAAGAAGCATAGCTAACAAAACAAGTGAATTCCATGCCTGGTTATCCCATTACTCTCCTGACATCCTAACTGTCTGTTAAACCTAGTTAAAACCCCATATTCCTGACAGAGATTTTATTCCCCCAGGTTATAACATCCCAAGACTAGACAGAACTCCAAGAAAAGCTGGTGGAGTTGCTGTCATGCACTCCATCAATCTCACTGTTACCCCTCTAACTATCCCTTCCCTCCTGACTCACCAGCCATGCTACTAGTCACAAAATGTAAACTTAATGCTCATACCTCTGTTAATATGGGTCTATATTGGAACATTGAATATTGAACAGTTCCAGTCACTAAAGATCGGCTTTTAGTGATCGAACTGTTAAAACCACGAATGTTCTGAAAAAAAATAAAAACAAAAACAAACGAAAAACTAAATGGTGTAGGCAGGGGACAAGCCCCTTTGCACCCCTCCACTACTTAAATATACCAACTCCGAGACCGCACTACATTGAAGTAAATGGAAATCTCCCTTTACGGAGATTTCCGTTTACCTCTTCGATCTTCTGCAGTTTTGCTATTCTCGTGTTGACAATGTCAGATTCGACATTGTCGGCTTTTGAGAATTTAATATTGCAGCAATTTACATATCCCTGGTGACAATATTACAACACTAGAAAATATTGTCTCTTGGCTCACCCAACAACTACGAAATGAAAAATACTTATGGGTGATGTCAACATAAACTGGCTACCTCTTTCATCAGTTTCTCTCACCTCCATTATTAGCATACATGGTTTCTGCCAGCTAATATGTACTCCCACTTATACTACAAAATCAATAAATCATAACTCTCTCCTTCACTGGATACTGGTCTCCCTCCCAAACAAATGTCTCCCATAAACATTGCCATATACTCTTAGTGACCACTGCCCCATCAAAGTCCTTAGATACACCCCATATTACAGCAGACCACATAAGTACATAGCTTGTCGCAAATTAACAAACGATTCCAGCACATTAAACAGTCAAATTTCAGCTATCAACTGGTCTTTCCTTAGGCAACTACCCCTTGATGAAGCAGTAACCTAATTTAACTCCATATTCCTAAACTTACTGAACTCCCTGGCCCCTTTACGCACTGTTAGGGTTAAATCGATAATATCCCCTTGGCTAATCCACACCACCCACTCCCAAATGTTAAAGAGAGACAAGGCTTGGAAGTTCTTGTCAAAAATTAAACTTCCATCTCATCTCATACAATACAAAGAACTTTGCAACCTCAACAAGAAATTGGTTTACAATGATAAGAAGATTTTCTATAATAACCCTCCTACCACAAACAGACAATAATAAGAACTTCTAGCACACTATCAAACAAATTCTACATCCAGGCAAACCATCTTCACCCCAACCATGTCCCTCTAACTCACCACTAAAAATGGCCACTAACTTCAACTCTTATTTTGTTGAAACTGTTAGCAAATTAACTACCCAAACAATCCCCAACACAAACAACACCCTCGCCATTATCCCTCCTCCTCTCACTAACCCCTCTCTGGCCTTTTCTCTCAAAACTGTCTCAACTAACTACATTAAATACCTACTTCTAAAACTTAAACCATGCTCCCCCTCCATGGATAACCTTTCACCACTCTTTCTCCAGAACGCAGCCACCTCTTTAGCTCTCCCCATCGCTATACTCATTAACCACTCCATTACAGAGGCCAAAGCACCAGCAATCTGAAAACACTTCTACATCTTAACCAGTCATAAAGGAAGTAACTCCTCTGAACTTTCCAATTTCAGACCCATTGCTATTCTATCCCCAGTTTCTAAAATTCTGGTGAAATGTGTACACAAACAAATCATTCAATACCTTTCACAAGAGAACCTACTTACCCACACTCAACATGGCTAACGCCCTAAACATAGCACATCCACTGCCCTAATTTCCTTCACTAACACCATATCACAAGCTAAAGATCAAAACAAACTAGTCTCTTGTCTGTTTCTCAATCTCTCCAAGGCTTTCGATGCTGTCTCAATCCCCTCCACTTACACAAACTCTCAGAACTCAACCTGTCCACCTCCACAATCTCCTGGTTTCTAGTTACCTTAACAATAGACTCCAGTCTGTCAAATGGCTTTCTGCAATCTCTCCTGCACTAACAGTTAAGATGGGTATCCCACAAGGATCAATTCTTGGCCCACTATTATTTAATATCTTCACCAACCAGCTGTATAAATCCTACCCACAGTCATCACTCATTCAATATGCAGATGTCTCCACTGTTATTACCACACCAGATACCCTCACTGACCTGGGTCTAGATCACATAGTCAAAGTTATGTAACTTCCAACACCTAATGGTCGAATCATTATGTTTGAAGTTACGTAACTTTGACTACCTAAAAAAAAAACACAATGGACAACAAAATAAACAGTTGTTAGTACACACCCCCGGTACTAAAATATACCAACTCCAAGATCACACCACATTGAACAGAATGGAAACCTCCGCCTATGGAGATTTCCATTCCCACGCTCAAACTTTTACTAATTCGAATGTATGGTCTCAACCATATGTTGTTCAAACTTGTAAAAGTTTGATGACATGATGGGAACCCCACTGACCTACAGTCTACTATCCAGGCATCCTTTCTATCTATTGAGAGGTGGCTGACCAAGAACCAGCTTATACTAAATCCGAAAAAGACAAAACTCCTGCTATTTGTCCCTAAAAACATGAGTAATCTTAAATCTTCCTTCTCTATCACATCCCACAACAACACCTCTATTAATGTGAAACGACAGACCAAACTACTTGGGGACATCATTGATGACCAACTAAAGTTTGACCTGAACATTCTCAACAATATTAAAAAAAACACCAAAAACTGGGAGTCCTTTACAGGAATAAGAATTTCTTATCCAATGAACCCAAAATTGCACTATCCCATGCCTGCCTTCTCCCCTGCCTACTCTATTGCTCACAAATCCTCACTAACCTTCAAATCACCCTCATATCGAAACTAGAATCCACCTACAACAAAGTGGCTAAATTCAATGTACACCACCCCAACTAATCATACCACTGCCTAGCTCTTAAAAAGTTAAACTGGCTAGAGCTTCTTCACAACCTACTCCTCTTTCAGCTTCAAATGATACATTCTATTCTGTATCTTCCCTCCTTCTATCCCAGCATTTCCTTCTGTCCCAGCATTCCCATACTTGTCTCTCCCTACACACCACCAAGATCTCTCCATAGTGCTGAGTAAAGCCTTCTAACTATCTGCAAGCCTAAAACCAAAATAGGTCAAAACCTGTATAGCTACTCCCTGGCCCAAGCTTGGAATGAACTTCCACTGGACATTCGAAACATCAATCATCGACATCATTTCAAAACAGCTACCAAAAGGTATGCAAACAAAACTTGGATCTGTCACTGTAACCCTCCCTCCTTGACCAACTTCCTCACTCTATTCATCTCTTTCTCTCCTAACCTTGTCCTTCTCCTTTCTACTCCCCTTACTGAGTATCAGCCTTGACATAACTAGGTCCAGACTACATTAATACTCTACTAGTAAAGCAGTTATTAACTGAACTAAGGTCTCACTCTCTAAATATTGTGCTGGAGAACATTTATAATATTGATTGTAAATACTTTGAGATGTTACCATGTATTATATATGAGTTTTCTTTTATTATTTTTGAGTATTTGTGTTATACTGTTCACAATGTATTTGATTTTATTTACTTGTGGAGCTTTTCTCCCTGGACCTCTGCTGAAAAAGGGCTTCAGATCAATCGGACTAATCCAGTCAACAAATGTCTAATAAATAAATAATGAACCTACAAAACACACTAGGGGTGCCTTATCTCTCTCTGCCACAGAAACAACTTTGCAGCATGAATAAAATTCATTGTGCATATGAGCAAGTCCCACTTCCTCGACAGTATTAACAAGACATATATAATTGTCCACTCTCAGTTGTTTGTACATGTGTTGCTTACATATTCATTGCAATGAGTAATCCCACAACCATTTGTGAGCATTGTTTGCACCTATGCAGCTCTCTCCTGGGTAACACAGCCAATGCAGGTAAGATAGTCCATATTGCTGTTGTGTCTTCCTTTTCCCTCCCACTAATCATTCACAGTTGCAATTCATTAGTAAATAATTCTGAGGTAGCGTCTATAATATAGTTCCACCTGTTGTATGAGTCAAAAGTCTAGGATTCAGCAATTGCAATGAGCTCAAGCCTTATTTGCAGCTTCACTAGGTTTAGAGGTCTGAATTTACACTATAAAAAGGTAAATGTGCTGCTAGGGAACATGAAGGTAAGAAGACCTCTGAATTTGAACAACACAGCAGACTGATATTCCTTTTGATTTATCTGCAGAAAAGGATTCTGATCTTGTTAAGGTATAATTGTATTTTAAAGTACATTCAAGATTTTTAACATGTTTCAAAGAAAATGTTTATATATGTGTGTATGTATAGTTATATATATATATATATATATATATATATATATATATATATATATAAATATATATAAATAAATACACATATACATATATATATATATATATATATATATATATACACACACACACACACACACACACACACACACACACATATATATATATATATATATATATATATATATATATATATATTTACATTGCATCTATATTACATAATCAAACAGTTAAAGGTTCGAACGTCATATGGTCGACACCACATGATCAAATTTTTAAAAGTTCGAAAATGTAATAAAAAAAATAAACCAAAGGAAAAAAACTTCCTGAATGGTTTAAGTAGGGGGGAAGCCCCCCTGCACCCCCCGCTCTTTAAATAGACCAACTCCAAGATCGCACTACAGTGCAGAAAGGGAAATCTTCACATTCCACACTGTGCAGAGATCTCTGCTGAAACATTTGAAATTTTAAAAGTTGGATCATATGGTGTCAATCATATGACGTTCAAAGTTTTCAAATTTCGACAACATGATATAGACCCTCATATATATATATATATATATATATATATATATATATATATATATATATATATACATATATATATATATATACAGATATAGATATAAACACACACATATACATGCATTAGAAATGGAACTTTTATCTGCATGCACTTCTTATAGTTCACTGTAAATGTCATAGTCATTCTTGGTAGGCATTTACTGTCTTAGATAGACAGCTTATTGACTTTAATCATTATTGCTAAATCTGGTTATCTTACAATCTTCTATTTTATTTTAGAGAAATGTCATTGACACAGGAGTGTTATGCTACTATTATGGCCCACAGACACTTCCAGGGGAGTGCTGGGCACAGTGAGAGGTGACTGCCAATAATATAAATTTACTTTTCTGTTGTAAATGTGTACACATTTTAAAAGAATTGTGCTGAAAACATATATAACAATTGAATTATGTAGTATTCATTGGTTTATACAAACTTTCATTTGCCTGTTATTTTGGGGGTGGGGAAGCCAATGATGTTGCCACAAAAAAAAGTTGTTTCAAGAGGTTTGGCAAACAGTACATTCCTTGTTTTGGACCAAATATTGGTTTGTGTATGACTGTGATATGGTACAATCACATAGCCTTCAATTTTAATAACTGAAATGTGCATCTCCAGTGCTTAATGTTGAAAATATATATGTATATATAAGCAGGAATTGAATTAAGTGATACTTATTTGTTGTATACTTCTCTGTTTTATGTCACACATTATGCCATCTAAGCATGCAAATCCACGTAAACCCCTTTCAGTGACTCTGAAAATGAAATAATAGTGCAGGTGCTCATGTGCCACAGCACCTTTCTGCTTGAGAGATGATGTGGGGATATGGCTGACAAAATGCAGATTTGGAACCTGATAGTCAATGATGTCAATGCCATAGGGGGTGCACCATGACTTATGATCAGGTGCATCATAGGGCCACTGATATGATTTCATCAACCCAGAGTAGGTGCAGTTGCATGTGAACAGCTGGGTATGGGTGGGGGTGGGGTTGCTGCTACAGAGCAGACCCACCACTGCTTTATCATGTTAATATGATAGAGTTTGTGCTTTGGCCTCCTGCCCAGCAACTTTACCATACACATCTTTTTTTCAATGCTAATAGGCCCCTCCCAGGCTGTCCACAGCTTTATAATCTCACAGGAATAAGTACCATTATCTGCTGCCCTACTGAATTCTCTATGACTGTGGCTATCCTGTCATACTAGGCCTTTTGCTTCTGTTGTGCTAATGCTAGGTGTTCTGGATTCAGCCCCATGATTTCCCTAATGCTAAATATTTAGGGCATACTGCACAACAGACTCCTTGCAAGAATCACACTCACCCTCCTATTCATCAAAAAATTAATTTCAAGGCCCTTTACCCATTGTCCATACAGCAGCTTAAAGGGTAAAAGAAAAAATACAGATTACTAAGGCACCAGCCTGGATGCAAAAAAAAGATAGGGCAGACATTTGTCCCACTCTCTCTCTTAAACTGTTCTGCAAATCCCCTCTACACAGTCTTCAGTGTAGACTTGTGCCTTTCCACCAAACCATTTATTTGTGGATGGTAGGGGATAATCTTCTTTAGGTGCTTTATCCAGCAGGACTTCAATAAACATGCTAGCAGGTCCGCCATAAGGTTAGCATCTTTATCTGACAGTTTATCCCAAGGAAAAACTACCCTACTGAAAATGTCTAGCAAAGTATTTGCTACCTTCTCTGCTTCAGTAGAAGACAGAGCAACAGATTATGCATAAATAATGGCATAATCCATCACTACCAGGATTTATTTCTTACTTATGAAACTTGGGGTTCTCATAGACACCACAATATCCATAGTCACCCTCTGAAATGGCTTTTTAGCAATAGGCAAAGGCATTGATATAGCCTTGGCTTTGCCTCTGGCCTTGCCAACCCCCTAGCACTGCTCACAGATCCTGCAGTACCTTACTGTATCATTTGCAATCATAGGCCAATAAAAATTCCACATTTAATATGCTTTACACCTATATGGTCTACAAAAGTAATAGTATGAGCTATAGGAGAAGTGCCAGTCAGATAGCCTGGGTCCTACTACCTGCTGTATTATTTTTCCGTGTACTCCTCTTTCAGGGCACTATACAACAATCATCTGTCCTGGAATATTGACTTCTTCTGCCACTGAGTGGCTGGAGCCTCATTAACTACCTCCAGCAAATCCTATTAATTAAGAGCCATGAACTAAGCATACATCAAGTCTTCTTTACTGACCTTGCCCCCTTCCCAATCCATGGGAAGTCTGCTACTGTCTGTCAATGGTGCATCATGTCGTGGCTGACTACTATCACTTACATCTCCCTTGGAAATTCCACATTCAAAGGGAAACCCGGTACCTTTTTCCTGCTGTGGTGAACATGCTGGTTCACTACTACTGACCATCTCTCCCTCTGAAGTAGCCACATCACCAGCCCCAGGTGGAAATTTGGGCAGTGGCTGGGTCTGCCCCCTACTGACTTCCCTAAGGGTTTGAGTCCATGCCTGGCTTTCACATAAGAAGATGTATTATCAAAGTCATTCCATATTACAACATTAGCAAGATCATTGTGAAACACAACCAGCAGCCTAATATCTTGCCCCCCTTCTTGATAATAAACTCTGGCCAAAGGTACATGTAAATGTTTCCCACATAAGGATCTAATTTGAGGGGACTGTCCTGGCAAGTACTGCTCTAGTGTGGCTACTGCAAGTTTGACTATGGTTGTGTCCGAAGCTGTGTCCATTTTGACAATGAGCTACTTACTTTCTACTAGGACAGGATACAAACTTTTGTTATACTTAGGCACAACTATTGTCTCTAAACAACCCACCACTGTAGTAGTGTTAGTTTTGTTTGATGCTTCCTATGATATTTTTTGCCCACCTGCCTTTCTGGATAATGAGACTGTGTATATGCTCTATTTATTCACATTTAAAACCTCTAATCCTAAAGCTTGGCCATTTACCTGAACACATGACTTCTGCCTTGTTCTGTATAGTCTGCTGGGATGGCCAACGCTGTTCCCATGGGTTTATGTATATGTATATACATGTCCAGTCCTTTCCCTCCCCCCCTTCATGAAGCAGCAACCAGCAAGCTAAACAAATGTCTCCTGTCCTCCACATCTTCTCAGCATTGTTACAGTCCTAGTCTGGCATCAAAATCCTTATGTCCTTAGGTATAATGCTAAGGAATTGTTTTCCCTGTCCAAAAGATCTTCAAACATTTCAAATGTGGCAACATTACACCCACTCACACATCTATGAAACTAATTGCTGATTTCTCCAATGTACTCAGTCATATGTTAATAATAAACAAGCAAACATTCTTTAACTTTGGCGAAATGGAAATATTCAGCATCACTGAATTTAGAAGCTGCATGTGTCAGTTTACCCATAAGCAAGGAAATTAAAAACCTCATCTGCTGCCCTTGGTCAATCTGGTGCTGAATATACACTCTCTCAAATGCCCTGATACCTACAATTGAAATCATCCATTCTTATATTGAGGAAAGAGTTTTGTAGTGAACTAGGCTTCCTGACAGTGTTACCCCCCTTCCCATAACTCACATGATTCTAGCAAAGGTAAAGCGTCTGCATTTTATGCTGGCATTGCTTTTCTCTTTCTCCTTAGCGTCCTATTGCTGCATTCATTCTGCTACCTTGAATACTCCATCTGCTGAGTCTCTGCAATTCCAACTGTGGAGGAAGGCCCTCTTAGGGTGGAACTAACCACTCATGTTAAGTCTTCTGTAGATTTTCACCAAGCTGTACTGTGCACCTGTCAAAAGACCTCTCTTTCAGTTTCTAAAATAAGTTGACTAGAAATGAAAATAACTGTTGGCACTACCAAACCTCTGTATACTTTTTCTTGTGCAAAAACAATCAGTTCTCTTTTATTCTGGTGCTGTAAAATATTCCCTTTCTCTCCAGACCAGCTAGAGTTACAATATGCAAAGTACTCCTCCTAGCTCACCCTGAATAAAGGCTCCCCATCATAACCATGGCCTGCATAGACAACTCATCCACTCTACAGTCCATTGGAAAGAAAATCAGCAAATTATTTTCCAATCCCCCCCCCCAATCAGGAGCACCACTGCATCAACCCTACAAAGTGAAAGGGCCACCAGTCCCCTATAGAGTTGAACTAGTCTTAGAGTCTCTAATTTACATACTACTCCAACCACATGCCTTGCCATTTCTCCATAACGAGACCACCCCCTACAACCTCTGCAACCTCTCCCCAATTAACTCTTTGACTCCAAATACCCAAACCAAACTACATTGTACCGGCCATTCCTTCTCTATTCTTGCACCCAAACTCTCGAAGTCCCCTCCTCCCCCCAAGTAAAAAGTCTCCTCTTTCCCCACATTCAAAAGACACATCCATTAAAAATTTGACTGCAAGTGCTTCTCTACTGATAACATAACCTAAATCCTTCCTTACCTCCATCACTCCTATTTTGGCTTCCCTATAATAGTAAATTAATTCACATTTGTTTTTATATTCTGTTAATAATATTTACATATTGTATCAATTGTCTGTGGATTATCCACCTTCTGTGGCTACTCTGATTGTGAATGCCTTCTGTTTTTTTTTCTTCACCCAAGCAAATGGTCTGTTGTGATCAGGGTACTACCTCAATAAACAAACTAAGTAAATAAATAAATAAATTATGGGTGAAAGGGTTAACACACATGCATACCTTTCCTAACAAAGCTATTTTAGGCTGAATAACTTCAGGGTTAATATCCTTATCAGTAGAAATCAAATATGGAGGATTAGTGGCACTGCTGCCACCCATTACGAAGGATGATGTGGCACCACTGTATCACAGAAATGGTAAAGTAATGGCAAGAAGGTGCACACAAGTCAGTCTCAATGATTAGTCAAAAAAATATAGCCTAGCCGGAAAAGCATGATGGGAGTATGCACAGCTCTCCTGGGCATGGGCTCTTCTACTAAATTGAACTGCAAACTATTCACTTTCAGAGTTGATTCCTTAGCCCTGCAGTCTCAGGCCCCTGATTCACCAAATTAATCTAAGAATCAATGTTTTCCAATCCAATACTACTTTATCCATGGTAACTGCCTTTGAATCAAAGTTATTTACATGCATCTATCCCCCACATAATGTTTTTCCATGGGAAGGCTGACAGAATTCTTCTATTTCCATCAGTTTTCTTCTTGACCTATAATAATTCCAGCATTCCAGAAAAAAAAGTCAAAGATGTCCAGTTCCACTCCTGCTCTTATGGCAAGCCAGATAAGAAATATACCAGTTCATTCTTCTTTCACTGGCAGCAAGCTGAGGCAGTTGTATATGTGTGCACCATACAGCCTACTATCTAGTAGTGTAAATAATGGATGCCTTCCACTCATATAAACAACAGTAGACAAATATTTTGTAATAAACTAGATACAAGCCAGGTGAGCTTTAAGGTAAATACACAATCTTACATTAAATAAAAAAAACAGTACAAATACTGACCAAAATATATATATAGGCTGTCACCAAAGACAATTAAATGAAATGGCAATAAACATAAAAAGGATGCATACTGAAAACAAAATAAACTCCAGATACCCGAGGCCCTGGCTAAATTTCTGCAAGAATGCTGTAACTAAATAGCTAGTACCACAGAAGGCTCCACACAGACAAGGCAAGCATTATCTCACATCTGCTCATAGATGCAGTTATATAACGTATTTTCCCAGCAACCCCAGCATTCATAGCACCATAGTCCTGTTGCTGGAGAAACACATTGTGAACCAGCTCTTAAAGTCATCATCACAGTTTTGAAGGCTGCCAGCCACCCAGCTACAATTTTGTAAATAATCCTATGTCATTCGTAAATATTAATATGATCCACAGGCTTGCCTTACAAATGTAAGAGGACTATATGTTATGATTAAACTATATGTTATGTGCGGAGCTTCAGAAATGTAACCACGGTGCACTCTGCTGGAGGAGAGCAAAAATGTATATGGACTATATACCTGTGCCAATGTATGTTTTCATAGTAGAAGTTGGGACATACCGAGCTAACTTGCAAACTCTGAGAAAATAAATAAAGAATTTTACAAGTGTAAAAACCACAATAATGCCAAAAAGGTGAAACCGGACAAGTACAGCACGGGCACGGACGGTTTATTTAAGTAAGCGCTTTAGGCCGATCCCTCAGCCTTCTTCAGACTTATACAACAGAAATACTCACAGCTACACTTTTAAACATGAAAAATTAAGGCAATTAAGGTAAATTAATTGATTAACTTTTAATTTTACAAGTGTGTTTACCAGAACTGGAAGACACGATGTCTGCAGCTGGAAATTCTTTCTGTTGTTTGAGACAGAGATAATTATAGGTTTCAAGACTAAACGTATTTAACAGTTTTATGATGCTCAGTTCCAGGCAAGCTTCTAAGAGATAAGTATTCTTGACACTGAGGTGCTAACTTTTAGGTTTCTGTTGACCTGGAAACTATAGGCAGAGGTGACAAGAATGATGTAATCTGAGATAACCCAGCAAAATGTTTGATAAGGTAATGCTGCTCAATGCTACAAGTCTAAACTCAAAATGCACTCTCTCGAGGCACTCCTAAAAATGGAGAACATTGATATCTGTGCAGTAACTGAGACCTGGTTCAAGGCTCCAGAGAGCACCCCTGCAATACCAGGCTACAACTCTTATCACACTTTTCGGCAACCAAACCAGGACCAAAGCACTAAAAGTGGAGGAGTGTCCATATTCACCAAGGATATTCACACCTCCAGACTAGTTGCCCAACACAATGCATCTGAAATTCTACAGGTGCAATTGACACTAGGTAAGACTGAAATCCAAATTTTAACTAGCTACAGATCCCCCACCATGCCCCACGATTCTCACTACACCTTTCTAAACATACTAGATAATATTAAGATACAACCAAACACCCTGATACTGGGTGATTTCAGCTACCCTGCCATTAATTGGGGAAACTACTCTGGTACCAACACCTTTGCCCAACGATTCTTGGAATTCATAAATTCCTATGGCCTGGACCAACTAATCCATAGTCCCACCAGGGGCTCAAATATCCTAGACCTGGTCATTACCAACATGGGAGATGGATGGTACACAGCAGTGGTCACCCCCTCGTTGGTCAGGTCTCACCATAAGCTAATCACCCTTGATTTCCACATCCCAACCACACCCCACAGTAGGGAAACCTTCATAAAAAACTTCTCCAGAGCCAACTTCATGCTACTCAAGTCAGGAGTGACAAACTTCATGACACCCATGCAGATAGGAACTGGAAGTTCGACTGCTGAATCCTACACTAAGGCACTGTACGAAAGCATCCACTCGTGCATGAATCATGCCATTCCAAACAGAACCAAGACGGTCTCCTCCACAAAAGGGAACCCAATCTGGTGGTCCCCTGCCATGAACAAACTATACAACAGAAGGAAGAAACTGTTGCAGAAAAAGAGGAAAATCCCAGGATGCAAAAAACTTCCTTACTAGCCACAGTAAGAAGCTGAGATCCCTCATAAAATCTCCAAAGGTGGTTACAAAAATAAAATTGCCAAAGATTCCAAGGACAACCACAAGGCATTCTATAGTTATGTCAAGAATCTAAATGGCCATGCTCAGATCTGCTCTGAGCTACAACAGATACTGATCTCAAGGATATTGCCAATATCCTGGCAGATTGATTCAATGCCAACTTTGCACCATCTCACCCCCTAAAGGGTTCATCTCAATACCATAAGATTGCCAAATTCCAGTACTCATGGCCACACAGGTAAAAAATGCACTCTCCAAAGCTAAGAATAAAACATCCATGGGATCAGACGACATCCTGGGCTGTGTACTACATGAACTACAAAATGAACTGACACCTCATCTAAGTGTCATATTTAATCATAGCCTCACCTCAGGCTTTATGCCCAATAAGTGGCACATAGCTACATTTATCCCACTCCACAAGGGGGGATCCACCTTGGATCCCAGGAACTATCATTCCAACAGTCTGACGAGCCTGATCTGCAAAGCCATGAAACACATTATCATGGAACTTATAAACAAAGACATTGGCAACAGTCAAACACTGGACCTCACCCAGTTTGGTTTCGTAAAGGGATGATTTTGTCTCCTCAACCTGATTGACTTCTTAGAATCAGTCTCCAGAGCCATGGATGAGGGTAAGGTGGGTCCACACAGCGTATCTGGACCTTGCCAAGGCCTTTAACACCACCACCCCACTCTGGAATCATAGATAAACTTACTAAGCTGGGCATTAATCCCTACGTCTCTTGATGGGTTGCCAACTGGCTTACTGACAGAACCCACACTGTAAAAGTAGCCGACTCAAAATCCAGCTCCAGACAAGTGACAAGCGGGGTACCTCAGAGTTCAGTCCTGGGACCGCTCTTATTTGGCATCTACTTCTGTGAAGTACAGGCCAACACTACGGGACTCTGGCTAACAAAGTTTGCAGATGACTGCAAACTGGGAGCCATTATTGAATCCCCAAATGATGTGGATATTCTACAAAAAGGCCTTACAGAAACAGATGCTTGGTGCCAGAGCCATGGGCTCAAGCTCAATGTCAAGAAATGTATAGTTATCTCCTTTGGGAAAAAATATGTACCCATGAATTACCATATAAGTGGCAGTATACTAAACACTGAAAGTGTGATAAGGGACTTAGGGAAACAGGTGGACAGTGGTCTCACTTTCGATAACCACATAGCAACAACAGTCAGGAAATCCTTCTATCTGGCACACCTCATCACTAAGGGTTTTCATCCAGAAAAAAGGAGGTCATTGTCTCACTGTACTCATCCCTCATTAGACCCATTATAGAGTACAACTCCCTATTTGGTATGTACCTCACAAGACATCTGCAACAACTGGAAATGCCACAGAAATACCTCATTAAAAGAATCACAGGCCTAAAGCAGATGCCCTATGCTGACCATCTAAAAAAACTCCAGCTAAACTCTGTCGCATATCGTCTACTCAGAGGTGATCTCTGCTTAACATACAAGGCCATGTCAAACCCAGTGCTGTTGGACATGCTACACTTAAAGAAATCCCAATCCCTCAGAGCTACACACTCCAGGGATCTAAATCTGGTCATCACAATGAACAAAACATGCTGGAGGGATAGGTTCCTGACGCAGAGACTCCCTAGACTCTGGAATAGACTGCCCATACATGTCAAGCTGAGCGCCTCTTTGGCCCTCTTCAAAAGGAACTTAGACGATTGGATGGGCGATAGGAAATTCACCCGGGGATCATGTCAGTCTCCCTGCTAGACAGGGGACCAGTTGTTGTTGTTGTTGTTGTTGTGTCTTTTGGCTTTTCCCATTTAGGGGTTGCCACAGCGGAACTCCGGTCCGCTAATGATTGGGTAGTTGATTTTTACATGCCGAGTTACCAGCCCTGATGCACAACCTTCAACGAAGGTACACTCATTCATGCATGTCTCCACGCAGAAGATGCTCTAGCTGAGAATCAAACCAGACAGCGTCTTACTGTGAGGCGACAATGCTACCGCAGCACCACCACCACGGATTATGGGGAAGTAAATATTCTGGGAAGAAATAGCCAGGGAATTGATATGGATAGGCTTGTATAGGCCCTAGGGCTGATAGCCTAGTACCAACCTATGAACCTACGAACCTATAATAATTTAAGAACTATCTCACCGAGAAAGTCAGGGCATTTTGTATTTTGTTCTGGACCAGTAAACATCTCTTCCGCATTTCTCATCTATATCTACCTGGCTCTTTAAGTAAGACATTTAGGGCATTTTATTATTTATTAAATATATTTAAACCTATTAATTGTGGCTGGTTTTGGGTGGAGATATTTAAGTTCTTAGTGTACTTGCATATGTATTTGGTGACACTGTATAGGCCACTCCTAAATAGCCTTAGCCTTGGACACACTTACCATTTAGATAATAGTAACATTGCACAGTAGAATAGAACACCCTTTGGTAAGGGCCTTTATAGTAGCTGATAAGGGTGTTTGGTGGCAGATGGTACTACCATATAGTCTGGGAAGAAGGGGGCATAGCTAGAGAACCTGTGCCAGTCTTCCCCAGGAGTGTCTGTGTGTTTGTATAGAAATTATATCTCAAAGTGTGTCTGTGTCAGCTACTTGGGCAGGGACACGAAGCACTGATTGGACTGAGAGGGTGCTGGCGGTTTTAGCTTGAACACTTGGCTGAGATCTTAACCCTATAGCTGTGCCAGTGTGGAGTCTTACTGGGGATATGGAGAGAGAGAGGTAGAAACCAGCCTCAGACTGACTATGATCTCTGTGTGCTCTTAAGTGAAATTGTACTTTACTGTGTGTGTGTACTTGTCATCTTCCCAATGTGCATATCCCTGACTGGTGTTAGTGGTGAGGAGTGAGGCTCCTTGATTACTGGGCCAATGCATGGGCATCACAGCAGTCATGAAGATTTCTGAAAAGAGATAATCATCTGCTTCCTATGAATACTGAACTCCATTTCTGTCTTAACGTTTTCATTATTATTACATTCCACTTGACTTACATATCTGTTCCATTAACAACAGATGCCATCATATCTAGATGCTCAACACATTGCCCTGACCTTCGACATCTGAGCAAAGTGTCCTATTTCTACCCTAAAACACACCCACGCTGCAGATAAACCTGAGGTTTTCCTTTAACCTGGAGTTAAAGCATTTTATAGATATGCCCAGTCTTTTGTCATCTGGATAAAGTGTTTCATGTCTAACTTGAAAGCACACATACTGCAGATAAATATCAGGTTTTCCTTTAACCCAGTGTTAATACATTTTGTAGATAAGCCTTGTCATTTGTCATCTGGACAAAGTGTCCCATTTCTACTATGAAAACAGACACTGCAGATAAACATGAGAGGAAGAAAAAAAATAAGCAGAAAAAAAATTTTTAAGCATGAAATTATCAAATTTTCTTTTACCATAGACTTGCATTACCCTTGGCTTCACAATTATATCATAATTTCTAGAACAGATCCCTTTGAAAATATATCCCAGCATTCTGTTTACCATGGCTGTTTCTCTCAGGCACTGATCTTAAGTACACAAACCTGGTAAGACACTACATTCAAACTTTCTGATAGTTGGACTCTCAAGAGTTTAGGACTGTCAAACTTATATTTTAAAGTGATGTCTTTATGACCAGATGCACTCCTTGATAATGTCTCTATGCGTTTTCTCAGCCATACCCATCCACTAAATATAGATGTGACAGTTGTTGAGGCATTAGCAAACAGGTCTACCATATTCATATTTCCGGATTCCAAAATGGTGGACAGCCTGTAAATACACTAGCTGTGCAGCTCCCTTATCTCTTCAATAATATCTGACCTCCTGCCTGCACGTCCTGAGGAAAAAAACTTAATTTTTCAATAGAAATTAAGGCAACAAGAATACATACCTGTACAAGTTTTATTTTTGTCAGAAATCTCTTTTCAAACAGAACCCTGAGCCGCATGGTGTGGATTCTTGCAGGCATACAGGCCTAAGGAAAAGAAAAGGAAGATTTATCTCAACTTAGTTTCATCACACATTTTTTGTCTTCTGTCTTCTATACCAGCTCTTCCAAATATCTCTCAAAATCGAAAATTAAGATGGATAATCAACCATAGCACATGGAAACTCTGAAATCCAAATCTAAGCTGTCTAACATAGTGACTCCAGAAAAAAGATATCTCATCCAAAAGACAGAAAACAAATTAAGTCTCAGATAGAATCTACTAAACTAGCCCTCAGATCAAAGCAAGAACAAACACTAATGCTTGAAGATCTTAAAACGGCTTTACAGCCACTTCAGGGAGAAGTACAAGGATTCTCACACAGACCATTTACTTTCAGTTCTAGCTTAGATCAAATTATGCTCAGACTGGAACAGAATGAGGCAAAATCCATGGAAAATGAAGTGAAAATAAAGGATCTTGAAAAGAATCTGCAGACTGATGAAAAAAATATTAAAGAACTACAACAAAAAGTGCTGGATTTGGAAGCTAGAAGCAGACATAACAACATTATTATCAGAGGTATTCCAGAAACTGTTGAAAGCTTTCAACTTAACACAATAATTAAAGAAATAGTAAGTACACTGTTAAACAATAAAGACCTTCTGGATGAGAAAGAGTGCACAGATCCATAAGACGCTCACAAACTGCAGATCTTATCTGTAGCCTTCTGGGAGCCCTTATGCATTACGGGGAATGGATAAAATGTCTGAAAACACTTTAAAAGTAAAGGAACTTGTTTTGGACTTAGTTATAAGAAGATAATTCCTCTTTTCATCTAGAAACGACCTCAGATGTCTTGCTACTCTCAGCAACTGGACTTAAATGGCTATCTGTAAGTTGATTGATATCTAATTGGTACATTTATGCAGAAAGAATGTAAAGTTAATACAGTTAACTTAGACAAGATCTGCAGATATTATTTACACCTCTGTCTGATAAGTATGTCACTTTAATCTGTTACTTATTTAAAGACGCTAGCTGATCTAGTAAATAAGGTAAATAATATAAACACTCACATTTCACAGTTTGAATCTAATTGACAGATCATAGAGTTAGTAGTGCAATTTAAAATTATTTTTTCATATGACGCAGCTGCACATATAATTGTTCTTAAAGCTAGTGTTCTCTTCTCATAGAGTTCCTAAACATTATGCTAACTATTGGAGAAAAAAAAAACTGCTTTACTACTGAATTTTGTTCTCTATTTCAAATGATAGGACATAGAGTCTCTTTACAAATTCTAGTTGTTGTTTCTTCTATTTAAACTATTTTTGCAGTGCTGCTGAATAGCTTCCAGTCTATAAAGAGGATTTAAGATATAACGACAGATGTTAATAGCATGCATGAAAAACATGTGCTAGAAGGCTGAGTTCATTTATTTGAGCCTGACTAAGAGGCAGTGATGGCTCTAAATAACCAGTTCTACCTTCTTTTAAGTAATAGCAGTTTTAGAATAATGTTATATAACATGTTATTAGTCTCTAGTTACTTATTTTGTCACTAAAGACCACTTGGTGACCTGTACAGTATTTAAATTAGCTGGCAACTTGAGACTAGATATAGCTACTAGAATGTAGTCGGCAATTAACTGCTGTTAATATACCTGTTAGTGCTTTTCTTTTGAGTAGCAATACTTAAGATTCTCTTTCTTATAAAAGCTGATAAGATAAATACTGTTTTATTTATGGTCAGATACCCATCTTTCTATTAACATTTTTTGAATGGGGAAGTTGGCCTGCAGGTGTTAGTACAGATGTCTGTGTACGTTTGGAAGAAAATAGGTATTTTTAACATCCCTCTATTTCATGAACAATATATTCAAAACCAAACTCAAACACTTTATATAATTGCATCTCACACTTACTTACCATTACAGAGGGATGGGTGGGTAGGTACACATAAGGGTGGTAGGAGAGTAGAAGTCACTGTACAGAATGTATTACATACCACAAACAGCCAACAGAACTCATGTATATCTTTAGCCATTTAATTTGCTTCATTATCATTAAACTATGATTATAATTTTGACTTCTTGAAATGATAACTCTAGACTCGTGGAATGTTAAGGGGATCTCAGATAAAGCTAAAAGCAGCCTTGTCATGCACATCACATATCAATATAAATCGATGATCACCTTTCTTCAGGAAACTCACATGACCACACAACGTTGGGATGGGGCAAGGAAAAGGAAATGGATCAAACAGGTAATATCTGCATGTATAACTCTTCTTACACAGGGGCTGCGGTTATAATAAATCAATCCTACCAGGGGGAGATTCTATCCATAAAAACAGACTCAGAGGGTAGATGGGCTCTCTTTACTAGCAAGTATCATAACATAGACAAACCCTTACTTTGTATTAACATTTATAGCCCCTGCTCCATAGACAGACCTTTACTTTGTATTAACATTTATAGCCCCTGCTCCATAGACAAACCTTTATTTTTTATTAACATTTATAGCCCCTGCTCCATGGACAACCCCTTACTTTGTATTAACATTTATAGCCCCTGCTCCATAGACAACCCCTTACTTTTTATTAACATTTATAGCCCCTGCTCCATAGACAACCCCTTACTTTCTATTAACATTTATAGCCCCTGCTCCATAGACAACCCCTTACTTTTTATTAACATTTATAGCCCCTGCTCCATAGAAAACCCCTTACTTTTTATTAACATTTATAGCCCCTGCACCACAGACAACCCTTACAATTTATTAACATTTATAGCCCCTGCTCCATAGATAACCCCTTACTTTTTATTAACATTTATAGCCCCTGCTCCATAGACAAACCCTTACTTTTTATTAACATTTATAGCCCCTGCTCCATAGACAACCCCTTACTTTTTATTAACATTTATAGCCCCTGCTCCATAGACAAACCCTTACTTTTTATTAACATTTATAGCCCCTGCTCCATAGACAACCCCTTACTTTTTATTAACATTTATAGCCCCTGCTCCATAGACAACCCCTTACATTTTATTAACATTTATAGCCCCTGCTCCATAGATAGACCCATACTTTTTATAAACATTTATAGCCCCTGCTCCATAGACAACCCCTTACTTTTTATTAACATTTATAGCCCCTGCTCCATAGACAACCCCTTACTTTTTATTAACATTTATAGCCCCTGCTCCATAGACAACCACTTACTTTTTATTAACATTTATAGCCCCTGCTCCATAGACAAACCCTTACTTTTTATTAACATTTATAGCCCCTGCTCCATAGACAACCCCTTACTTTTTATTAACATTTATAGCCCCTGCTCCATAGACAATCTCTTACTTTTTATTAACATTTATAGCCCCTGTACCATAGACAACCCCTTACTTTTTATTAACATTTATAGCCCCTGCTCCATAGACAGACTCTTACTTTTTATTAACATTTATAGCCCCTGCTCCATAGACAACCCCTTACTTTTTATTAACATTTATAGCCCCTGCTCCATAGACAACCCCTTACTTTTTATTAACATTTATAGCCCCTGCTCCATAGACAAACCCTTACTTTTTATTGACATTTATAGCCCCTGCTCCATAGACAAACCCTTACTTTTTATTAACATTTATAGCCCCTGCTCCATAGACAAACCCTTAGTTTTATTGACATTTATAGCCCCTGCTCCATAGACAACCCCTTACTTTTTATTAACATTTATAGCCCCTGCTCCATAGACAACCCCTTACTTTTTATTAACATTTATAGCCCCTGCTCCATAGACAACCTCTTACTTTTTATTAATATTTATAGCCCCTGCTCCATTGACAGACTCTTACTTTTTATTAAAATTTATAGCCCCTGCTCCATATGTTATAGGGGGTGACTGGAATGCTCTATTAGACCCAGATAAAGATAGGTCCTACAAAGAGACCAGACAATCCCATTGTATTACAATGGCCTTTGATGAATTATTGAACTCCTTTGATCTATTTGATCACTATACCAACTTTCAACATGCTAAAACAATATCTAGATTTACCTTCTGCTCATCCTCCCATAAATCCTGGTCAAGGATAGATGCCTTTTGAATATCTCAACATTTTCAGTCATTTATGTTAAGGCATTCCATTTCCCCTAGATCTATTTCAGACCATTCAAAAATTAGTCTCTCTATAAAATCTGCAAACAGACCACATCTTATATTAATAAATGGACATTAAACCCTAAAATTGCTCAGAAACAGGAGGTAACAAAGGAAATAAATAGTATACAAGTTCAATTAGAGGAGAACCTTATATCCACCCAGATACCTTATGACAAGCAATGGGAAGCAGCTAAAGCAGTTATTAGAGGCGTTATAATACAAAAATCAGCCTGGTTTAAAAAAATACACTAACACTAGAATAGAATTAGAATCTCAGATTGCTTCAGCTGAGATAGGTCTATAACGCAAATACTCAGAAGAACTAGACAAAAAAATGGTTGAATGGCAAAAGCAGCTCTATAAACATTACTTAGAAAATCTAACTTTTTTAGTAAGCCGGTCCATATACCAATATTCAGAATGGGTGTAAATACCCTCAACGTTCTTAGCCAGACTAATAAATATAAAGAACAGACCATCAAGAATCAAAGAAATGCCACTATGAAGGACGGGTAAATCATGATGATCAAGACATCTTAAATGTGTTTGAGACCATATATAAAAAACTGTATAACATCCCCCTCCCCCCTCAATTGAAATTTTTCAAGATTATATGCAAAACCTAAAAATTCCACAAACTACCTAGGGCCAACAAGAAATTCTAGGGGCACTGTTGCATCTAAAAGAAATAAAAAATGCAATAAATAAGCACAAACTGGGAAATTCACCAGGACCGGATGGATACACCGCTGAATTTTATAAACTATTCTCAGAACCTGTATCAAAAATTCTATTAAATGTATACAACTATATAATACAACGCGGCATAACAGATATATACATAAATAACTCAAAAACCATCCTTATACCCAAGGCAAATTCTGACCCAACTGATCCATCTAATTACAGACCAACTGACCTTAAAATCTTAGCTCAAGTTTTAGTTAATTGTTTGAAAAATATACTCCCCTGTATTATATCCCAAGATCAATTGAGTTTCATGGTAAATAGGCAGACCTATGGCAATGCCCTACTATTGGACACAGTTATTAGATTACTCAAGACAGATAGAAATCCCATATATGTTATTGCCACTGATGCTAGCAAAGCGTTTGATAGAGTTTACTTAAACTTTCTATTCAATGTAATGCCTCTATTTGGTATTCCTCAAGAATTTATAAAAAAAGTGAAGGTCCTCTATCAAATGGCTTCTACTTCCATTCAGATAAATAATTGTAGAACCAAACCTATCCCAGTCTCTATTGGCACAAGACAAGGTTGTGCGCTCTCCCCCTACCTCTTTAACGTATACCTTGAACCCCTGCTCCTTTTTATCTCACAAAAAGTCTTTCACCACATTCCAAGATTACATAACATTAAACTCACTTTCTCGTCCTTTGCTGATGACTTAAATATTTACCTGCAACTTCTCTCGACTGATCACCCTAAAATACTTAAAGCAATCAATAGGTACTCGGAGATCTCCAATTATAAATTAAACCCTAGCAATTCCAATCTCTTTCCTCTAAATCCTCTTGGACACAAGGATTACTACTTCCCTGAGAGCAAGTTTAAGTTATCCTATCAGATGAAATATCTAGAAATAATATATACCCCGAACTTTGAGGAAATTATTAAAAATAACTTAAGCTGTACATGGAACGCTATAGACAATGACTTATATGGATGCAAGAACATCAACATGTCCTTGTTGTCAAAAGCTAGTGTACTAAAGATGAACCTGTTGCCAAGAATCATTTTCCAACTAAACGTCACCTTTTTAAATATTCCCAAAAAATTCTTTCTAGATATGGAGAAAAATATAGATAGATTTCTTTGGTATCCTAAATCTACTAGAATTAGATATGATAAACTTGTACTTCCAAAATCTAAGGGAGGATTAAGATTACTGGACTTTAATTTATACTATAGTGTTATTACTTCATACAGATTACAACAGATAATAAATTATGACCCAACTATGAGAACGTGGTTCCCCCATGGTCAAAAATTTGGTCTCGACAAATTAACTCACTTGGGTACAATCCCATATCTCTCCTCTTTCTTAACTTAAACTTAAAGTCTGAATATGTAAAGAATTTCCATCCAGTTATTAAGCACATGATAGTAACTACCCAAAAGCTTTTTAATTCATTACAATTATCTAAGGCCCTCTCCCTCCTGCAGCCCCTTCACCGGAATCCTAATTTGCGACTAAATGATCAACTTATAATCTTAAAAGGGTATCCTTTATTAAAGGACCTTACAGTTTTGGGAAATCTATAAATGGAAAGAATATGATATAACACATCTAGGAATGCAACTTAATCTTCCAAAGAAATACGTAAGCATTCTTAACTCGCTGCACTATCTTATCAATGCCAAATTCATGCCAGATAACAGTGTTATGCAGGATGTTAATCTATCTCAATTAATTCTCAATAACCTGACAATTAAGGGGAAAACAATTTCTAGAGTATACAAACTGGTTATGAATATAACATGTTGGAATCTTCTTTTGCTCTCTGCTTTCTGGCAAGGGAAGTCCCAACAAGTTAATGAATGAAACATAAAGACTGCCATTGAAAATACGGTCAAATCTACTCCATTCAAAAAGCTACTATACACCCAACTAATGATTAATAATGATGCTTACTTCACCCCACAGAAAATTAATAAATTCAATACTAATCACTCACCTAAATGCCTGCGCTGTCCTAGTCAATCAGCAGATATTCTTCATGTTCTGTAGGAGTGCAGCAAAGTGCATAATTTATGGTGCTCATTAAGAGCTAGGCTTTAAAAAAAATCGGTTACAAAAAGAGTACCCTGTCATGGGAAACGGCTATGCTACACATTAATACAAACAATCTCCCAAAAATCCTAAAGCACATCCTCATCACAATTTGTGTTCTTATTAAATTCTACATCACAAAGAACTAGACTCTTGCCCCCCCCCCCCCCCTTCATGGGAAGGCTTCAGCAACTTAGCCATTAAATACATCTCTTCCCACAAATTACTATACATAACCACCAAACATAAATATTACTGCAAGTATTGAGAATACTTGTTGGATGTCATCCTCAAGAGGTGAAAATATTACTCAATGTTAAGAAAATATCTCCTTATTATAAGGAGCTGGTAGGAAATTTTAATCAGAACTTTTTTTTTTTTCGTTCATTGATAATTAGCTAACTGCATAAGGATTTATCCTGTATATAAGATACATTCTCTTTTTCTTTACCCCCCCCCATTAGTAATATCCCCTTACTGGTTGTTCTTATAGATCCTCTCTTTTTACTTAAGATTGTCTTTCTAATAAGTTGGCTGTTAGAGTGACTTCTTTGTACATAATGTATATAGGTTGTTGTTTTTTGTTTCTGTTTGTATATATTGTAAATGCACATTTTTCCATTTGAAATGATGTGTATAATGTAAGTTTATTTTACTATTTCTATTTGAAAAACTGAATAAAGAAATTTTTGAAAAAAAAAGGTCTACCATATTCATATATCCATTAGATATGTCTGAAATAAACATACCAAACAAAAATGGACCCTGCACAGATCCTCATGGCACACCATTGGTCAGTTCCTTAGCTCTAGTAATACTCCACTCACCATCGGATTTCAGTTCTATAGATCTACAATGCAGCAACCCATCTTATTATTTCTGGTCCGACACACAACGTCTGCTGTCTTCCAAAAAGGCACTTAGTTAATTTCATTAATAATATCTCACAAAAATTCAGAGAGACAACATACATCTTTGATTCATATAAATTTCTCTTATAATCCAGTCATAAAAGTAATTTTAGATTTTTCTGACAATTATTTCTGACAAAAATCTAAATATAACTGTCAAATTTCCTAGGATTATTATTATACTACTGGTCTTAAAAATATAATATCTGTGTCTTAAATTAATTATTTCCTACAGACAAAACAGGAGATTTATTATAAATCTTAGTCTCTGGTTTAACTAGTATTTGTACCAAATTGTTTTGAATCTTTCTTCTACAGCCCATTTCTTCTACACTTCACTTTACATTCAATATCTCTACTATTCCCACCAAATTGCATGCATTTTTTTTTCTTTCCTTGTCTTTGTGTTTTTGTTATTCTTCTAGTTGGTTAGTTAGATAACCAACGGTCTTGTCTGCCTTGGTTGAGATCATTTTTACTTGATGCCTAGGAGCACTGTCGAGCACTGTCTAGTTACATGATACAAACGGAGACAGAGGGCAACAAACCCTGAACTACAGGATGAGTTATATTAGCAACGTATAACCTTAATCATGTGCAATGAGCGATAAATTCAACACTATTATCTGGTCATGGAATCTTTCCCTCCTTGTCTAAAAGTGAATCGTAGTAGTCACTAAATATCTTGCAAACTCACTGCTATTAATTATTTCCTTTCTTTCTTAAAAACATTACATTTGCCAGCAGCAGTCTAGTTTACCTTAAATCCATTTAGCATTCTACTACTTTACTTCTCTACCCACTCCAACTCTTTGTCATACCATCCCATGTTTCATTATTGTTTCTTTTACTTCTTACACCAAACAATTCAGGTAATCTATTCATTAGACTTCTAGCCTCCTGTATGAATAGGTACTTTCTGGACATCAAAAAAGATGTTAGCCTCTACTGATTGTCCCCTCTCCAGCATTCCTGTTCAGCATGACTCCTTCATATCTCTCTGACAATATTGTGTACCCATATCATGCTCCCATCTCCTCTGGTCTCCTAAAAGTTCCTACAGTTTCTGGTCTCCATGAGAAGCACATTTGTGGTGTCTTTTCATTTGTGCTCCTTCCTGCAACTCCATGCTAACTTTTTTGTAGAAACCCCAATACTGAAAAATAACACTGAAGGTGTGGCTTCTGTGAGGTAAAGTGAGAGCCTTACCTCTTTTTTCTAAAGTCTATCTTCCTTAAGATGCTTCTCAGTTTTATGTTTGTAGCTTCTTTTCCCCTGCAGTTCTGTTCCTAGTGGTCCAACCCAAGTGTGATAAGCAAAGCAGCTCTTTTTCCTGTTCTGTTTCCATCACTTGCAATCAATCAGACCAGATTATTCACAGCAGTGTTTTTTTGCATTTGTCTAAAGTGAACTTTACTTGCCACTTTTTACCCATTTTCCTGTTGTTTTCTTATAGTTAATTCCCATCCTCCATTACTGCAGATGTCTTTCTGCCATGAGTAGAAGAGGTTGATCCATGTCTGTTCCCTCAGATCTGTTTGATGGAAGCACAGTTATGATTACTGAATGCAAGGCTGACCCCTAAAGTACTATATAATTCACTTACACTACTCTAAGTATCACCCCTGTTACTCCATCTGTGTGTTACCCTTCTTCCATGCAAAACCCAGCATCTTGGGCTTGCTCTTAACCCTATATCTCTTCAGTTTTCATATTAGTTGCCTATGCTGACTTATCTATAAATGTTTTTTAAGTTGGGGTAGAATACACATATTACCATTTCAACATCAAGTTCATCTGTAGCCTAGTCATACAGCTGGATCAGGATTAATTAGCATGTCCTTCAGGACATAAATATGTCCTGGTTACTGTTATGGGGATTACTGTCCTTTATGTTTGACTAATTGTTTCTTATGACCATGAATATTTGTTGTTTGCAGTTATGGATCTTGCTGTGCTCTAAGAAAGAAGTGCACCTTCCTTTCAGCATTCACTTGTAGACTTTCACTGCCATTGCTATTCAGCACTACATTTCCCTGATTTTTCCTGCCATCCCCTCCCTTATAAGAAGGCACCATATTTACAGCCTTGTAGACCTCAGGCAATTTTCTGCTGACAATGGATCTCTTGAAGAATTCTGTCAGGAGATCTTCCAGCACCCTGCCCAGATATTTGAGGACCCTAGAAAGTAACCCATTTGGTCCTTGTACTTTATCCTCTCTACAACCACCTCCTTCTTATTCCATACTCTGTCCACTACTCTCCCCACTCTGCCCTTTATCCCCCCAAGCATGTCATCCCCCCTTTACTTACTTTTTTGAAGACTGAAGTGCAGTATTAATTATGTTCCCCAAATTTGTATCCCAAATCTTCTGCAGTCTACTTCCTATCATTGCTTAGACTGACCAATTTTGCTTTACATGTCTCCTTTCTGTCAGATACATAAAATGTCCTCATTTCTCGGTTTCCTTATCCTTTCTGCCAGCTCTTGTTTGGCTTTAGTGCATTCACTACCACTGTTACTTTTCTGCTGGACATATTATACTGTGCCTCCTATTTCTACTCACTACCTCCTTTCCACCCACTGAATGCCTAATTGTTAGCCTCACATTCCTAGGCAGCTTAATTGGCTGCCCTCTCCATTTTTTACTTTTGTTTCCTCCACAAACTTTTCTCCATAATCCTGAGCTCTCCAGAATTGACAATTTCCTATAGTCTGTCTACTCTGGTAATTTTATGCCAGTTTTCTAACTCAAGTTTGCTTTAATCCTCCTCCACAGTTTAACATTATAAATTCTACTAACATTCCTTGGTTTTGTTATCCTTATCTGCTCCCCAAACCAGAAAGTGTCATTATCACTGTTGGCTAAGTTGCCTTTACCTAGACATTCATAACCCTTTAAATTGGATTGGACAAAATCCAGACATGGCTCTGTTCCTGTACAATCTTGCACCAGCTGGCTGAACTCCTTGCGATCTGGACCTTGGAATCTCGTAGTCTGCTCCTGGAAAATTGAGATCTCACATAATCTAATTGCAATATAAATCAAGCAAAGTAGATTTAAGTGAATTTATTGGTGACTATATAACTACACTGACCTATATAGGTAGCTGTACTTAACCCTCACATGCATGTGAGCACTTCCTATTGGTGTTTCCAAATGTCTGTCTTAGCTGCTGCTGTTTCATTTGCTTACTTTCTATACATCCCCCTGTAAGGAATCATCTCTGTAACTCCAGGACTCATTTTTCACTTCCTATAGGCCTCTCTTTAATCCTAATATACAAGTCTGATTTTGAATGAATGGTTTAGGTTACATTTCAGAGAGAAGATGATCATGAGGTTTGTATCTCTTGAACCATGACCGTACTTCATGAGTTTTCTTCCTAAGATTTCTAATACCTACGTATATCTTTCCAGTTCCCTTCTTACTTGCTCCATGTATTCAAAATGGGGATGAGAGGGCTTTGTTAGTCCTTAAATTCTCTGATCCATTTTTATGGTAGGTATGACACACTAGTATATTTGGCATGAAGAATGAAACCATGAAGAGAGTTATGTTCCCTGAGAAGTGCTTGTGTATGGAGCAGAAAATCTTTGTAAATTATTTCCAGTTTGGTCACAGTGTTTCTGTAATGATAAGAATATTATACACAGTAAACACCATCTATAATATGTAGCAAGCTGTTGATTTTTGCATCCAGTAAGTGAGTGAATACATTAGACAGTGATAAGTTATCTCATGGTCTGATAATATATGCTCTTAAGATACCTCCAAACTATTCAGATTTTCACAGAATGTCCAGATTTTCACCTCAGTTTTTTTGGTCTATTCCACGTAAAATTTGTGGTTTTCTGACAAGTAACTGTGGATTGAAATCACTAAATATTTGCATACATTTTAGTTTCAGACTTCAATTCATACTAACACAAATCCTGCTATTCTACTAACTTTCTAAATCTATAAAAGCAAGTTATAAAATCTGTCCTTATTTTTGGACCTTTGTCTCCCAATTAATTTAGGCTTTGCCCAGACATCTTGTGCTAAGAGGTTGAGAAGTATGGCTCCTAGCAACATACATGATATTAGAGAATGTAATATTAGTGTACTTTATGGCATCATGACAGTCTGTGGTCCTTGGCAGGAAAGAAACATAAAGAAATAGTCCATCACTTTACAACAGGTAATGTCTTTATTCCTTTGTGCAAATACAAACTACACTAAAATAAATAAGATACCATTGGACAGTACTAGTCACATTAGCAGCCATCTGCCTGTTAAGTATTAACTAGTGGATAGTACATAGTTAATCTTAAAGCAATCTGCTCTACAGGAATGTAACAAGAAAATGCTACTCTCCATGATCTAGGAGGACCTGTATTAGGTTAATAGCTGATAGTTATAACATACACTCTAAACCAATTGTTGAAAATCTCAAATGTTTCAGTTACTGTGTGCTACATGCATCACAAGGTAACACCATCTAGGCTTTCAGTTACACTCTGTGGCTATTCAACAGAAAAGAAAGAAGAAATTAGAGTTGTGTAAAAACTTATCATAACACTAAACGTCCTTCTATTCACTGTTGCATTATTCCTAATGTAAGGGATCTCCTGCCAAGGACAGATGAATGTCTGGCCAGTATGGCAAAAACCTATAGTATCTCTAGGCACCATATGTCACAAGTATGCTCCCTGCACAAGGCTTAGGATATAAAGGTGATGCACAGATGCACACACTTCAGAACTGAAAAGACACAGGAGGAACAGAATGTCCCTAGAAACCAGGAGGAACACGTGCATTCAGAAAGAGAAAAAGTGAGAAGAACTCCTTGGGCAGGAGGTCAAGGAGAACATGCTAGAGCATAGGGGGTGGGAAGAAGTGAGTGAATACTGCAACAGTGAAGAGAAGGCCATTTATTGTTATGGTAAGATTTTACACAACTGTACCATGTCCTTCCATATTACTGTCACATTATTCCTAATGGGATTGCATTATTCCTAATGGGAGAGTACAGAAGGTCAAGAGGAAACTTGGGATGAGGATGGCAGTGAAGAACTCTAAAGAAACCCATGTAGAATAGCCCTGGTAAAGCCAGTTCCAGTCCTGGAAATAACATCCAAATTGTAATGCTTAGGGAAGGTATGGACAAAGACCAGGTAGCACCTTCATAGATGAAATTGTTATCCAGTCTTTGGAAAAAAAGTACAAGAAGAAGCAACAGCTCTGACAGAGTGAGAATTTTCTTAAGAAGAAAGACATTTGCCATGAAGGGTATAACAAAAAAATAGCTTTAGAAATCCAGGAATAGATCATCTGCTTAAAAACAGCTAAACCCAAAGACATGGGGTAAAAAACAAAAAGCTGCTCAGATTTGCAAATAACTTTAATTTTATCCAAATAATATCTGGACTGTCTATGCAAGTCCAGGGATTGAAAAACCTTCTTACTGGCAGATTGTGGAGAAGGAAAAAAGGAAGGCAAATGAACAGATTAATTAAGGGACAGCTCACTGACCACCTTGGGCATAAAAGAAGGATTAGTACAAAGAGTCACTCTGTCAAAAACTAAGAAAGGAAAAACAGCAATAAGAGCCTGAAGTTCAGAAACCCTCTTGGCTAAAGTAAGAGCCAAAGGAAGAACAGTCTTCCAAGTGCAATGTTGTAAGAAAGTGGAAACAGCAGGCTCAAAATGTGCCTTAGTCAATTTTTCAAGAACAATACCAAGGTTTCAGGAAGGTGGAATAGGCTTCCTGAGAAGTCTAAAATGAAGGATATCATTAAGAAACTGTTTGACTTTAAATCTGGAGGCCAGAGGAGGATTCAAGCACAGACAAGTAGAAATTGCTGATAGGTGAGCTTTAACTGAAGAATAAGCCAAGCCAGCATGGAGCAGATCATACAAATAAGAGAGGACCAGAGGAACCACCAGAGATAGAGGATTCTGATAGAGAGAGAAGCACCCGACAGAAAATCTCTTCCATTTGGACAAATATGATTTCCAAATAGTGGGCTGCCTGGTCTCCAGCAGGACCCAAAGCACATCCTGAGAAAAAAAGGCACTTAAAAGGGATCAAAACTATATCACCTAGCGTGTCATTTGAAGACTGGACAAATTAAGAGAGATAAGTTATCCATTGTCTTGTGTTTGTAGGTCCATCTGGCGAGGTAACTTGTGGTGATTGCCCTAGTCAAGTGAGAAAGAAAGGGAAAGCAGTCTGCTGGAACAAAAGGGAGTCACCAACAAGATTTTGGAAAGTCCTACCTGATCTTGTGCAAGACTCTTGGAAGCAGAAAAAGGGTATAGAAGGCATAAAGAAACATCCCCTTCCAAGGAAAAGACTGGGTGTCCACTTTCCAACTGAACCACGATACCACACCAAGAACTTTATTAGATAAAGCTTTCGGGTCTACACCCTTCATCAGTATGAGTCATTACAAAAAAAAAAAAAAAAGTCAACATTTAAATAGGAGAATATAAAATCACATGCTTCAGCCCATCCCACTCCCTAATTAACAATCAAAACTAAAAGTAATATACAACTCATAAAGGTCTATATAAAAAATACTAAAAAAGACAAAAAATCTTACTTTACATAAAAACTCTTCTGCTTAAAATAAAACATAAAAAATATTAATAACTTATACAAACATTATATAAGTATTTAATATATCTATACACAATAAAGAAGTCACTGGTAGCATCTAACATCCTATAGTATACTGCATCAGGTTCTAGAAACTTGTCATAACCTATTAAAGCCTCTCTTTCTGCCTTTTAACTAATACTGGCTTTAAACTAACCACATTATTTAAGCCAGGGGGTACATCCGCCTGTAGCCTAATAATCCACTCAAGTTCTCTCAATTCCAAAAAATTGTTAATGTCACCTTTCCTTAAACTCACTGCCATTTTACTTAATACCCTAAATTTAAATACATGTCTTTCACCTTTCTCCATGGCATGCTTACTCAGAGCATTTGTCAATACTTTTCTTCTTACTTCAGATTTATGTTCCACTATTCTCTCTCTTAGTTTTCTGATCGTTTTGCCCACATAGAACGATGTACACAAAGTACACATAGCTAGATACACTATCCTTTCCTCATTACAAGCAGTTACTGTTTTTATAGCAAAGACTTCTCCTGTTATTGGATGTTGAAATTTAGTGTCTCCTTCATATAAATCATTACAGCAGGAACAATTATAACATTTAATCGTCCCTTCTAATTAATTTTTTCTCTTAGTTTTAACCTGAAAGTCTTTATAGCATATTTTCTGCTTCAGAGCTTCACAGCTCCTGTAAGCAAACCTTGGTTTGTCACCTACAATTGATTTTATCTCAGGCATAGCCAGTAAAATTGGCCAATTCCTTTCTATTATATTACATACACTCCGTGTATTTAAATTGTATGTTGTCATATACCTCAAAGTTTCAACAACTGTAGGTGAACCATCATTTGTTTTCTCATTACCAACCGCCAATATTGGTCTATAATTAATCTGTCTACCCTCTATTACTTCCTCCCTTATCTTATTTATCAAATGTTTAGAATAACCACTTCTCTCAAACTCTAATGACATAATTTCTACCTGTTCAAAAAAAATATCCTCAACTGTATTCAGCTTACTCAATCTTATAAATTGTGCTTTAATTATTCCTTTAAAAATATGTGGAGCATGCATACTGTCCCTATTCACATACCTCAAAGCATCTACCTCTTTTCTAAACACCTTAGATTCTAATCTGCTATCAACCTTAAACAACGTTACATCCAAGAAATTCATACTACTAACTGAAGCCTCCATTTTAAACTTTAGAAAGTCAGTTGAGCTATTGAGGTATTGTACATAAGCTTCCAATTCCAATAGGGACCCCTTCCATATCATAAAACAATCGTCCACAAATCTTTTGTAGAACAACATTTTCTCATTTGAGTAACTACTTTCATCAAGTATAACTTTCTTCTCCCACTCATAAATCACAAGATTAGCATACGTGTTGGCAATGGGAGTGCCCATTGCCACACCTGTAAGCTGCAGAAAAGGTTGTGCATCAAAGATAAAAACATTGTGTAACAGAACTACTTCCAACAGAGAACAGATGATCTCAATGTCTCTTCCAACCATTCTCACCTCCTTATTCAAAAAATCACGTATAGCGTTAACCCCATAATCATTGGGAATGACAGTGAAAAGTGAGGTGATATCCATAGTAACCATAATATATTCAGCCACATTATTACTCAACTGCCAGTTATAAAGACTACCTAAAAAATCATTTGTATCCTTTAACACCGTGGGGCAGATATCCAAGTATTTCCCCAAAACATTTTGTAGATATTTGGAAATTGGTTCTGTCACCCATCCCCCACCCGAGACAATAGGTCTCAAGGGTGGGTTGGTGATATTTTTATGTATTTTTGGGATACCATATATTTGAGGTGTTCTGGGGCAAGGAACAGTCAAATAATTAAATAATTCCACACTCAAATCATCATTAATCTGAAGCTCATAAACAGCCATATTAACTTCAGTTACTATTTGTTGAACTTCCACAGGGGAAATTCTCCTAAATGTATTTAAATCATTCAATAACAGTTTAAAGTTTTCAAAATATTCATCCTTCTTCATTACCACGATTGCTCCCCCTTTGTCAGCTTGCTTTATTACTATAGTATCACATGCTTGTAGTTCCCTTAAGGCCAAGTGTTCAGCAAAAGTTGTGTTATAAAACCTTTTACGAACAGCACTACTATTATAGCAAAGTCGTAATTCACGTTCAACAATACTGGAAAATGCATTTAAAATAGGGCATAATACTGGCATGAAGACACTTAACTTTCTACAAACTGGCTTGTACATATCATCATTCTTAAAAATCAATTTAAGACCAACCAAACGCACAAACATTTTCAGGTCTATAATTGCTTGTACAATGTCATCCCTTGCATTCGGAATGAACTTTAAGCCTTTACTCAACAATAATAGTTGCGCTTCTGTCAATGGAACCTTAGAGAAGCCAGAGGACTTGGGACTCTGTAACACAAAAAAGGAAGTTGTCACTTCAATCTGAGGAATACCCACCACTAGACAGTGTCCAGGAATACATTTCTGTGAAGCATCCATTCATGAGCTTGTGTGCTGGTCTTGCTCAAATAGTTTGCCACTAGATTGTGCTCTGGGGGAATGTAGACTGTCTGAAGAGTCACTTGATACTTGACAGCTAGATCCTAGACTTGAAGAACTACCCTGCAAGGAAGGTAGGACTTTGTACCCCCTTGCTTGTTCACATGCCTCAACATCGTGGTATTGGCCGTGAAAACTTTGAGGGGCCCTTGATGAAAGAGGGTATGAAAAGCCTGAAGAAATTAAAGCAGACCTGTGATCTCCTTGATGTTGATGTGGATTGACCACTGATAAAAAAGCCATAGACCCTGAACCTTGAGAGAGCCAAAGGAAGCTCCCCGCTCCCTGTCTGAGGCATCTCTAAAGAGCCCTTTTGTTGAGACTGGAAAGGAAGCCCCAGGCTGAAAGAAAATTGATGAATCCACCACTAAAGCTTGAGCTTAAGGCAGAGAAGGTAGGGAACTAAGAAGTCCAAGGGCTGACAATGTTGAAGCCACACTGACTTGAGGTACCACTGAAGCTATCTCATATGGACCCTGGCCAAAGCATCATGGGAATTTTGGAAGCCATAAACATGAAGACCCTGAGAAAGTTCCTGACTGTAACTGAATCCAGAGGAAGAAGAGAATGGAAAAAGGCAATCAGAGACAGGGTCTTGGGGCAGGCAGAGATGCTAGCATGGAGATGGTCTGGATCCTGTAACCAAGGAAAACATGATTCTGAGAAGGAGTTAAGATGATTTTTGAATGCTTATGGTGAAACTCAGACTCTGCAACAGGGAAATAATAAACTGGATATCAAGGGATGAGGCCTGAATGATCAGATTGTCCAGATAAGGAAAGATCTGCACCCCTCTCATCCTGCAAAAAGCAATGACAGGAGTGATGCATTTGGTGAATACCCTTAGGGCAGTAGAGATGCTGAAGGGCAAAGCAGAGAACTGAAAATCCAAGGAAGAAAAAGAAATGCAAACACTTCCTGAAAACGGGATGAATGGGGATATGAAAGCAGGCATTTTTGAGATCCAAAGAGACCAGAAAGGCCTGGGGAAGAAGAGGAAATAAGGTTTGAAGAGACAACATTCAAAAGGAGGGGACCTTGAGAAAAGTGTTGAAATGAGAAAGACCCAGAAATGGTCTCCAGGTGCCCTCTTTTATGGGAACCAGAAACATTCTGGAATAAAAAAAAAATCTCCTTCCCTGGGCAGGGTGGAAAAGTCTGAATGGTGCCTTGGGTCAAAAGAGAATGAAGCACCTCTGGGAAGATAGGAAGCTGTTCTTGAGGAGGTTGAGAGATGCCCAAAAAGGGAGGAAGGGATTTCCAAAGCATGAAATACCCGGTGGCTAATGGACAAGAACCCAATAGTCTGTTGTGATCCTTGACCAGTGTGGAAGGGACAAGGGAACCTGGATGACAGAAAAAAAGCACATTGTCAAATGGAATCTGGCTTGTCCTGAAAAGAGGTTTCTGAGAAATAGGGGTCTGTGTGGATTTAGCAGGAGGTTCACATCTAGAACCCTTTTTTATCCTTGAGTGGAGGGTGAGAGTGTATGTGAGCAAAAGCAAATTTGGAAGGGTAATTCCTCTGAAATTTGGGAATAGAGGAAACAAAAATATGTTTCAACTCTTGCAAGGTTTTGTTCTTATCCTGGAGAGATTTAAAAAGTTCATCAGCAGCAGTACCAAAAATATTCTTAATATCCAAAGGAGCACCCATTAATTTGGTCTTAATGCCACTGGGTAAAGCCTGAAGATGTATGCCTCATAACATAACAAGAGGCAGCAGCCCTAGAAGAAGAACCAGCTGCATCATAACTGCATTTAATAGAGTCACAGGCAATGTGAGAGGTAGAACCCAAAAAGAAAAGGTCAAAGTCTTCTCCTCAGAATCAGGAAAGTCAGAAATCACCTGAGAAACTTGAAAAAGGTGGGTTAAAATATACCTGGCCATAAGAGTAACGCTTTCTGGAATTCATAAACTCCAATGCCCTGGATCAACTTATCCACACCCCCACCAGGGGCAACCATAAGCTAATTACCCTAGATATTCACATCCTGCCCCCACCCCCCATTAAGGAAACCATGGTAAAAAATGTCTCCAAAGCCAACTTCATGCTTCTTAAGACAGAAGTGGTGAACTTCATGACACCCATGCAGATGGACAGTACAGTTACGACTACTGAATCCTACACAATTGCACATTATAAGCACTTACATGAGTGCATGGATCGTGCTATCCCAAACAGAACCAAGAGGCTATCCTCTAAAAAAGGGAAGCCAATCTGGTGGTCCCCTGCCATAAACAAACTGTACAACAGAAGGAAGAAACTGTTACAAAAGAGAGTAAAATCCCATGAGTGGAGGAGTTCCCTGGTCAGCCTCAGTAAGAAGCTGTGATCCCTGATAAAATCCTCCAAAGCTAATTATGAAAACAAAATCTCCACTGATTCTAAAGACCACATAGCATTCTATAGCTATTTCAAGAATCTCAATGGCAACACTCAGATCTGCTCTGAGTTACAGCACAATGGCACTAAATATACAGACCCAAATGATATTGCCAACATCCTGGCAGATAGGTTTAGTGCTAACTTTACCCCCCTCTCACCCCTAAAGAGCCCATCTCTATACTGGAAGAATGCAAAGTTCCTGTAATCATGGCTGCACAGGTAAAAACCACACTCTCCAAAGCCAAGAACACAGCATCCATGGGACCAGACAACATCCCAGGCTGCGTTCTACATGAACTACATAACGAACTGGCACCCCACCTAAGTACCGTGTTCAATCATGGCCTCACCTCAAGCTTTGTGCCTGCTGAATGCTGCACAGCGACAGTTATCCCACTCCACAAGGGGGAGCCACTACAGACCCCAGGAACTACCGCCGCATTAGCCTGATGAGCCTGGTCTGCAAGGCCATGGAACTTATAAACAAAGGCATTGGTAATCTCCAAACTCTGGACCCCACCCAGTTCGGGTTTGTAAAAGGCAGATCATGTCTCCTAAACCTGATAGACTTCTTTGAAGCAGTCACCAAAGCCGTAGACAAGGATAAGGGGGTTTAGACAGCCTATCTAGATCTTGCCAAGGCTTTCAACATCATCCCCCACTCTGGAACTATAGATAAATTCACTAAACTAGGTATAAATCCCTATGTCACAAGATGGTTTGCCAATTGGCTCACTGACAGAACCCACACTGTGAAAGTAGCAGACTTCAAATCCGACTACAGACCAGTGACAAGTAGAGTACCACAGTGTTCAGTCCTGGGTCCTCTCCTGTTTGGTATCTACTTCTCTGAAATAAAGGCTAACACAGACAGTCTTTGGCTAATGAAGTTCACAGATGACTGCAAACTAGGAGCCATAATCGAAACTCCTAATAATGTGGACATCCTACAAAAGGGCCTCACTGAGACAGATGCCTAGTGTCAAAGCCATGGCCTCAAACTCAATGCCAAAAAGTGCATTGTCATCCCCTTTGGTAAAAACTCTGTAGCCATGAACTACAACATAGGCGGTAGTATACTTAACACCGAAAGTGTGATAAGAGATCTTGGGACACAGGTGGACAGTAATCTCTCCTTTGATAATGACATCGCCACAGTAGTCAGGAAATCCTTCTATGTTGCACACCTCATCACAAAAGGTTTCTCATCCAGAAAAAAAGAGGTCATTGTTCCCCTCTACTCATCACTCATTAGATCCATTATAGAGTACAATGCCCCTTTTGGTATGTACCTCACAAGACATCTACAACAACTGGAAAGACCGCAGAAATACCTCACAAAGGGGATTACCAGCCTCAAACAGATGTCCTACGCAGACCGTCTCAAAAAACTCCAGCTTTACTCCGTCACATATCGCCTACTCAGAGGCGATCTCTGCCTAACATACAAAGCTATGTCAAACCCAGAGCTGTTGGACAGGAAAATAATTTTCTTGGGTGGCAAAAGCCAGGGTACATTTTTGACTGGGCTTGTATAGGCCCCAGGGCTGATAGCCTAGTACCTACCTATGAACCTATGAATTAATAGCCTTAAAAGACAAGGTGCCAGCAGTATAGACCTTTCTTCCCAGCCTAACCATGACACTACTATCCTTATCTGAAGGAAGCAACATGGCAGAGGGCAACTACTTGGTGGGTTTGTCAGAGGAGACAAATACGGATCAACAGAAGGGCATTTATATAAAAATTGACAATCATCAGTCACCTTGTTCAAGCTGTGAGGTTTCTTAGAGCTGGGGACTGAGAATCAGGGGCTACAGAAGTTGCTGGAAAGGTATGCAAGAGGTCAGCCAGAACTGGAGGAACAACAGAAAACTTTGTAGTCTCCATTTGGTGGAGCTCATAATACCTCTTCTGGATATCAGAAACCTGAGAATGATCCCACTTACAGAATTCCATAACAACGGAATTAATATCTCCAAAGGAGAGTTCCTCTTAATAGGAATCTGGACTAATAGGATCCTCTTCTTCTGAACCATAGTCCAAGGGGGAAGGGATCTGAGAAGAGTAGGCTAATGACTCTTCCCCCAAATCCTGATCCTCATCTGAGGAATTCTCCTCCCTAGGTGTATTAAGAGGAGTAGAAGAGCAGGGAAGGGCAGAAACAGAGACCCCATTGAGGAGGCTTTAAAGCCATTAAAGCTTTAAACAATCACTGAGAAAAATTTTGCTAACCATGTCAGGGATCCCTTACTGCATGTGAAATATGCTTGGTTTTCTCTTATCTTTTTGTGCAAGACATCCTCACAAAAAACCCTTGGAGAGTTGGACCCTTGTTGACACTCAATAAGTGTAGGAGGGATCCCCAATATCTGTGGAATCCCCCTCACTCCCTCTGACATAATCAGCCAAGGTTCCCCTTCAATGTCTGGAGCAGACATTCAGAAAGCCTCTAAGGAAATGCAAGAAGACAGATCCATGCTGGTTTCTGATGGGATTGCAGCAGAGAAATCCAAAACAACTACTAGATGATCCTCAGAGCTTTCCCCCTCTGGGGGAGACTGGATAGCAGCTGTATCAGCCCATAGTGTTTTGGCCTTTTTTGGCCAATGGATGACACTCAGGACAGGAAGACTCTGCCATAAACCTAGAGCAAACAGCTTAAGATGCTGGTTTTGAAAGTAAACAGACAAGAAAGAGCGGTAACTTACTTAAGGTCTTGTGAGACGCACCGAGACAGAAGAGACACTGGTCATAATGATCTTTATGGGAAATCTGCCTCCCACACTGACAATTTCCCTTTCTAGATGACATGAGACAAACAACACTTAAAATAAAAGAGAAAGATAATAAAGAACTCCAGTGGGGTGGTTACCTGAAAAACATCTTGGTAACCAGCACAGAAGAAAGCCATTCAGATCAACGTTCATTGATGGCATTTGGAATGTTGGCAAAGAAGTTCTGAATTGTGTGCATTGTCTGTCCCTTTTATGCTCTATGTCTTGTGCAGGGAGCATACTTTTGTTGTATCTTACCTGTAGATACTAAAGGCTTTTTTATACAGGCCAGATACTAGGCTATCCTTGGCAGGAGATCCCTTACATTAGGAATATTGCAACAGTGATATGGAAGGAAATCAACTATAAGACTAAGTGGAGATCTTCAGTTATGACTGAGACAGATTTTTTTTCATTAATGTTTCCTCAGTTTTATAAAAATGGAAACAACAGACAAAGAAGATAAAGTTCTGCAAAGTATGCTTATATATGTATGCCATCTTTGTGAGTTATAAGGGTCTCTCATTCAAGTATCCTCCCTGTTTCCACTCCATTTATCCCCCTATCCAGTGGTGGCTGGTGACTTCAAATTAAAGGCGAGGCTGCAGGAGACAGCTGAATGGCTGGGGCCAATGAAAAGGGGTGTGTCCAACTAGAAAGGGGTGGGGCTATGCTCAAAACCACAACAACTGGAACTTTAATTAAATATGCTGCCTGGGTGCCACACTATCATTACGAGTCCAATCAACACAAAAGGAAGTGTAGAAGAAAAAATATTTCGGTGCATTGGCCACATGGCAACTTACTTAATATCTAGATGGAAACACAAAAGTTGTGATGCATGAAAAAATAAATTACTTTTTTAAATACATTACTGGAATGCTAGTCAGAATCAAGTATAAAAAAAACCAAGCAGCACTCAACTCAAACCACTTTTCCTTGCATTGCAGTTCTAATTATAATTTATATTCAGGTTTATAAAATTACCAAGTAACATGCTGAAAACAGCAATCTCTGTGTGATACCCCCACTTGTAAAAATGTTTCTTATCCAAAATAGACCTGCTGCCTGACATCAGCTATCTACTTGTTTCATGGGGAAGATATGATCAATGTAAAAAATGAACAGCAAACAAGAAACAAGCTCAACATAAACTGCTTAAAGGATTACTGCACAAGTTATGGACCACATGATAGATTGGCATTCTGTTTAGTTTATGGGTAAAGCCTGCAAAGATGACTGCAAGTCTCTAACAAATGTAATGAGCTTCTGAAAATACTGTAATCCTGTCCTTTATTACATATACTGTCATATGCATTTCAATACCTAAGGCTTTTACGTTATCTAGTTATGTAAATATTCTCTGCATGGCAACAATGAAAAGGCTTTCAATGCTGGTAATTCTTTAACAGTATGCTTATTAAAGCTTACTTGCATCTTACAATCAGCAACAAGCTTACCTGATGGTCATTAAAGCATTGCTACTTAAACACAGAGCAACAGGGCACTGTGACAGCATGCATTTTCTGAATAATAAAAAGCATAAATCAACAGTATAAAAATATGACAGAAAACCAGAACATTCTGCAAAATCAAGGACAGATGAAAAGCCACAGTCATACTTGTGGTCTACCTTGGATGGGGGATACTCTGCACACTTACACTACATAACTGCTCCTTGCCTTGCTTGGACACATAGAGAACCACTACAATGGGGAGTGGGGTGCAACAAGTATGCCACAATTTAAAATGTCTCTGGCTGACAGTGATGGCTCTAACACTCATACCTCACAGCAAGAAATCTGGACAAAGCCATATATAGAGGGTGGACACAGGCCCAAAAATAATGACAATTTTTAAATATTGCTCTTATAAACTTAGAAAGTAGTAGATATTGCATTAGTATGAATTTTCTAAAGGGTAGGAAATCTGAAACTCAAATGTCTGCCATTATTTTCTAACTTCAATGTTTAATGATTTGCCACTAATTTGCCAGAAAACCGCAATTTTATGAAAAACAGACCAAAAATGTGATGCAAAAATATAAAATTGCCATACAATACAGCTGGGAACCTGTCAAAGAATAGACACCTTTTTAATATTAGTACTGTTAACTTGAGCAACTGACAAAATAAGAACTCTGATCATTACAGCTATTTATAATTGTAAACCCTCCACGTTTTCTTCCAAAATTGCCATTTTGCAGAGGGATTATTAGGTGGAGAGCAACATTTTGAGCCAAAATTGGGGACAGTTGAGAGGTTTGGATATTCCTAATTCTATAAAGCAATTTATTTGCACATACCTCTCAACCTCTTCATGCAGGCAATCTGGACAAGGCCAAATATATTGGGGGAACATACAAACAGTACTAAAAATTGCTCTTGTATAAACTTAAGACAGTTAATAGAATAACAGGTCTTGCTTTAGCATGCATTTTTCTGAAGGTTATGATGTCTGAAACTCAATGTCTGTCATTATTTAGTGACTTTATTCCTAAATGATTTGCCAGAAAACCACAGATTTTATGAGGAACAAACCAAAAATAATAAACAAAAATCTATTCATTCTGCAAAAATCTGGACAGTTGAGAAGTATAGTTAAGCTGGGGCCGTCTTTGAGTTTGTTGTCCTTCCCCCCCTCACAAAATCATGGTCAAATGGAGCTTTCCCCGGCAGCCATTCCAATGTCCCATTCCTTGGTTATTTCGCCCCATGTACCATAAACACTGTAATGTGCATACTGCTTTACTTCTGCGATGATTTGGATTCCATTTAAAAGTTTTATTTTGCATTTTACAGCACAAATTTTAATAGATATCTGCTAAACAAAGCAATGTAGTCTCACAATGAAAATAGACTTAGCATTAAAACTTCTCTGCCCTTGAAACTCACATTCATTGAAGCAGCATTAAAACCCACATTCAAAGAAAATACATTTTGCCAGTTTAACTGTGGGCTGTTTTCAAATCATAGGCCCCTTGAACACGAAACATAAACATGCTCTTTGATACACCTTCCTGGTTGTATTAAATTATATTCCTTGTACGATACAGTGCAGTTGTTAGAGGGCATTTTAAATTTATTGTTTTGAACTTTTTTCCAGGAAACAATGAAACAAAATGCATGCACCATTAATGACAAAACTACCCAATTCAGTACATTTCCATCATAAAAAAGTCTACTCAAACTTGTACAGTCCACCAGTATCAGTAAATATGCACACTCCGAAGAAGTAAAAGTCATCTAAATAATTCCACATTAAAGAAATCTGTAACTAATGAAGAGGTTGCTGTTAGCAAACAACTTTATATGTCATTGTTTCATCTACAAATAAAGTGGCTGTTGCCCTTGAGGAATAAATTGCCTATGTTGCATTAAAAAAATGATAAGCTAGTAATATCGCAATAGGGAATGGATGGCAAACTGATAACAGGTTCATAGTTACTAGGTATCATCGCCAAAAAGACTACGTCATCCACCCCATTTACAACATAGTACACTATCAGCAATGCATCTACCTACTGTGGGAGTAGAACCCACAGCCTTCTGCATCAAAAGCAAGTAACACTACCTGTTGTGCTATTAACAATACAAGCAGACTCAGCATAAGCAGCACTAGACTTCTGTTCCCCTGCAGCTCTCAGCTCCTTGTAAAATCTACTCGACACTCAGCTTTATCTCTGAACTTTGCAGCACAAGAAATTTGGAAAAAGCCAACATTTATGGGGGGGGGGCAAAAGCCCAAAAAACAGGGACACATTTTAAACATTGCTTGTATAATGTTGGAAAGTTGCTAGAATACAATGCTGTGTTACCACCATACATTTCACTGCCAAGTCTTGAACCCAGGGGACCCTGTGCAAAACAGTCAGAGCAACATACCACTATGCCAAATCTTCTGTTTTGTGAAAGAGAAGAAGACTGAAACTTAAATGACTACCATTTAGTGAATTCAGTTTTCACCATAGCTGTCAACCTCTTAGCACAAAAAAACCTGGAAAAAGCCAATAATGGGGGAATACAGTCCCAAAGATAGGGAAAATTTTCAAATATCCAAGTTATAAACTTAAAAATTGATAGAATAAAATGTTTTGTGTTACCATATACTTTTTGAGGAATATGAAGTCTGAAATTCAAATGCCTGTTATTTTTATTTAACATTTGTTAACTAGGAAAGTCTGACTTGGAACAAAAGCCAATTTTCAGCAGAGCAGGGAGAAACACTCCAGATACATGTTCTTTGTAAGATGGGAGGACATGCAGACTCCACATTGAAGGCACCCCAGCCAAGAATCAAACCAGAGAACCTGTAGCTGTCAGGAAACAATGCTACCAGTGCACCACAGCACTACTGACTTTGCAAGAAAAAACAAATACACAGAAACCACAGATTTTATGAGGAACAGAACAAATATGAGGTAAACATCTGCAAATATTTTACAAATGGTGGTGGGTAGGGAATTCAGGCCCTTGCCACCTGCACCCAAGGTACAGGGTTCATGCCTGAGTATTCTCTACTCACCACCATGTGTTCTCTCTAGGCACCTGTCTATAGTGACTGGGGTCTCACACACACACACACACACACACACACACACACACACACACACACACACTACCTGAAGCACCCCCCACACCCGCCCACACACACACTACCTGCAGCACCCCCCAACAAACACTGCCTGAAGCACCCCCCACACACACACACACACACACACACACACACACACACACACACACACACACACACACACTACCTGCAGCACCCCAACACACACTACCTGAAGCACCCACACACACTACCTGAAGCACACACACACACACACACACACACACACACACACACACACACACACACACACACACTACCTGCAGCACCCTCCAACACACACTACCTGAAGCACCCACACACACACACTACCTGAAGCAACCCCACCCCACACACACACACACACACACACACCTCTGCAGCACCCCAACACACACTACCTGAAGCACCCCCCCACACACACACTACCTGAAGCACCCCGCCACACACACACACTACCTGCAGCACCCCCCAACACACACTACCTGAAGAACCCCCACACACACTACCTGAAGCACCCCACACACACACACACACACACACACACACACACACACACTACCTGCAGCACCCCAACACACACTACCTGAATCACCCCCACCCACACACACACACACACACACTACCTGCAGCACCCCACAACACACACTACTTGAAGCACCCCCCCACTCACACTACCTGAAGCAACCCCTCACACACACACACACACACACACACACACACACACACACACACACACACACACACACACACACTACCTGCAGCACCCCCAACACACACTACCTGAAGCACCCCCTCACACACACACATTCACACACACACTACCTGCAGCACCCCCCAACACACACTACTTGAAGTACCCCCCCACATACTACCTGAAGCACCCACACACACAGACACACACACACACACACACACACACACACACACACACACACACACACAAACACACTACCTGCAACAACCCCAACACACAATACCTGAAGCACCCCCACACACACTACCTGAAGTACTCCCACACACACACACACACACACTACCTGCAGCACCCCCAACACATACTACCTGAAGCACCTCCTCCCCACACACACACACTACCTGCAGCACCCCCCAACACACACTACCTGAAGCACCCCCACACACACACACACACACACACTACCTGCAGCACCCCAACACACACTACTTGAAGCACCCCCACACACACTACCTGAAGTACCCCCACACACACACACACACACTACCTAGCCAAACCCCCACACACACTACCTAGCCAAACCCACACACACACACACACACTACCTGCAGCACCCCAACACACACTACCTGAAGCACCCCCACTCACACACACACACACACACACACACACACACACACACACACACACACTACCTGCAGCACCCCAACACACACTACTTGAAGCACCCTCCCACGCACACTACCTGAAGCAACCCCTCACACACACACACACACACACACACACACACACACACTACCTGCAGCACCCCCCAACACACACTACCTGAAGCACCCCCACACACACACACATTCACACACACACTACCTGCAGCACCCCCAACACACACTACTTGAAGTACCCCCCACATATTACCTGAAGCACCCCCCCCACACACACACACACACACTACCTGAAGCACCCCGGTAGATGATCCAGTCTTCCGTTCCACACTGTGGCAATACTCCAGTCATTCCCCCTGAATAGTCTTCTTCCATTCTGCACTGTAGCAATACGCCAGTCGGTCCCCCTGAATAGTCTTCTTCCATTCCACACACTACTGCAATAATCCAGTCATTCTCCTGCAAGCAAGCTCCTTTGTAGTCCCGTGCAAGCTAACAGCTGGTTTCCAAACCAAGCTCCTCTGTAGTCTTCTTCTCAGCCCTCGCACGCTGATGGCTGGTTTCCAATTTGGCTTGGATCCACGAGAATAGGCTGGTGGCTCCAGCCTGCAGATGATGCAGTCTGGTTTCCTTCTCGTCTGTGCAGTCATCACCACACAGCCTTCTGGGCTGGTAGGGCAGAGATGCCTTTCTCCTCTATCTGGACTGCCTAACACAGCAGTCTGGAGTTCTGTGAGTACCAGGAACTCCAAGCATGCATGCATGGAGTTCTGGGACTTGCAATGTTTTTTTTTAATGGTCTTCTTTTTTTTGTACAAGTGGGGGGGGGCTGTAGTCCTATAGCACAAGCCACCCCTGCCCCTATCTCACTGGAAGATCAGCTGTTTTAATTTTTGGGTGATTCATTTCTGTTGACCATGCACAAATTTTGTGGGGGGCAAAGACCAGTGCTCATTTATAGGTTCATAGGTGTTTACTAGTCTAATGACCACAAGGACCTTTTTAAGCCTAGCCATGCATCCCAAATCTCTGACAGGTTATGACACCCTTGATAAGTGTAAGCAGGGGCTAGGGAGATGAACCATTTACAGGTTACCCGTTTGCATTAGAGACATTGGTGCCAAATCAGGGATGAATTTCCAGTTTCCCATCCAGTTGTCCAAGTTGAACTTGAATTGGGTTAGGGAGGAACTCTGCTTCACATGGATGGGGAGCCTGTTCCATGGACAGGGAGATATATACCTATCTCTCCAGCAGGTTCTATTTATATCACAGGCAAGGTTAAGTCTTTAGAATGGGTAATTTTGGTGCTGTTTGTTTTGTGGATATGCAGGACGTCCATCAGAGTTGGTCTGACAATGCCCTGTATGCCAGGCATAGATCTCTCCTCAAAAGCTTGTAGGAAATAGAATACAGGGATAGGGTCTTGAGGCAGTCAGCATAGGACATATTACTTATACCCTGTATTCTTTTAGTGAGGAACCTCTGTGGACATCCCAGTTGTTGGATATGCCTGGTTAGGTACATACCAAAGGGGTTATTGTACTCAGTGACAGAGCTGATACTGCTGAATACAGTGGAACAATGACTTCCTTGGACTTAGATGCCATACCTTTGTTTATAAGTTGTGCAACACAGAATGAGATGTCTCAGCTATTAGGAAGAACCCTGTTGTTAAGAAGGCATCAATATCACTAAAGAAAAGAAAAAAAGATTTCAGTTTGTCTTGAAAAGAACTAATTACAGCAGATTCTTCTTTTGAAATATGATCTCACCTGATTTGACTAAATGTGGTAAAAGTTTACATTATTTGCAAGACTGTCTAATCAATAAAGAAAATGGATCACTGATGTTTGTGAGTGAAACCATGACTTCTCTGATTCTTTTGGTCCCTGAACTTGACACCCACCAGTGAAGGCTTCTGCTTAAAATTTTTGAGCTAGTTAACTCATGTAGCATCTGAATCAATTGCCAGTCATCAAATATTCTAATAGTTTTGGCTCTGTATTTCCTGTCACATTTAGACAAAGATCATGTTTTATTAGAATGAGCCATTGTCACTGGACCCAACCTCCTTTAGACATCCAAACACACAAATGACACACAAAAGACTTTGCGATCAGAGTAATTAAATCATCAGATATATGCATATACATAAAACTCAGAAATCAAATCACAACATTTGCCAAATTCCAGGCAGCATGGTAGAATGCTCACTTCAATATTCACATCAACTAATAACCATAACCTGAAACAACATTTTTTAGCTAGGCAGCGTGGCTTACCACTCACCATACCCATCCTCATTAGTATATCATAGCAGTATAAACACTGCTAACTAAAATAAGATGCATGCTAATATATGTAAAGAAAGAAAGAAAGCAAATCAGAAAGGAAAAGGTGTTGGAGGATAGGAGAACAGCCTTCCTTCCTTAGATGAAAGAGAGGCCCCTTATTACACCCTACCCACATCAACAACTTCAAATGTATCTAGTGTGGGACAGGAGGCCAAGTATATATTCTAGTTCCAGGAAGGCTGATACTTCCCTTTTATACAAACCTCTCCCTCCCCACTACCATGTCTTCTAACAACTCATCCCTATTACTAATGCACACACTTACAGCTACTCTTAGCCTCTCTCACCCCCATTCCTAACTAAGCTACAGGGCCCAGCAACAAATGTATCTGCATTGCAAACATCATTTGTCAGTGGAACACACCCTATTTGCACACCAAAACACACACAAATGACACCTCAAAAATATTGCAAACAATTTTATAAAACTTACCAAACAAATGCATATATATAAAATTCACAAATCAAATCATAACATTCTTCATATTCAAGCCCGGGTGCTACAACACTCACCTCAGTATTCACATCAACTAATAACCATAATCTGAAGCAAAATTTTACCATCTAGGCAGTGTGGCTGCCCGCTCACCATACCCAAACTGCAGCAGTATCCTAGTGCTCGCGAACCTTCCTTAAAAATATAAAAATATCATAAGCAATGTAAACACTGCTCACTAAAATAAGATGCCCAGTAATAAATGTAAAGAAAGAAAGCAAATGAGAAAGGAAAAGTAGGGGGAAAGAAGGGCCTTCTTTGCTTCCTTAGATGAAAGAGAGGCCCCTTTTTGCCACTTGGCTGCAGTGCAGGCTGTTGACCCTCCCCTTTTACACCCACCTTCAACAACTACTTGTGCAATAATTCTTTCAGGAACAGCAATAACCTACATTACTCAGATGTACCCAATTATTATGAAACTACACTGGATCCCTACCTGTGAAATTCCAGTTTTCTAAAACAGAAAATCCCAGTTCTGCACTTGCTCTATCTACTCTGTGGCTGATAAACGTCCTACCTGTTTTCAGTGCCCTAAATTTATTTTTTTTCCAAATACCTTTTATTGAATTACCACTTGTGACATAGGCAAATTTAAATTCATACAAAAGAAATCAAATTACATTAACATAACAAACCTTATATTTTATATATATATATATATATTGATATATATCATGTAACCTAAGCAATATTACACAAATTATTCAATTCCTGCCTTAATTTAAACAAGAAATATATTTATTAAACCATCACGTATTACACAGGCAATCATACATTTATATAAATAAAAACAAACCACACAGACACAATCCTAGTTGCAAGCATTTTACATCACAAACCATACTGACACACTCCCAGTTGCAAACATTATACATCACTTAAAATCTACTCAATCTTTCACTCAAACATTACATAACTCATTTAAGTCCAGCAACCTTTTAGACCTCATTCCTCTCTTGTATGTACTTTTCCCACAATTCCCATTTTTTTCTTATGTAGTTTGCTCCTACCCTTTTCTAAAGATCTCAGTTCCAGTTGTTTTATCTCTGTTACTATATTCACTACTTCCATTATAGTTAGTTTAGATTTTGATTTCCATTTTCTAGTAAATGCTTTTTTGGCAGCCACCATTATTAGACACAGCAAGGCCTTACAATGTCTAAGAAATTCAGATTTGGTTTCACAGCTCAGAAAAATCATCCCGCCTCGTCAGACCAATCTGCATACTTAGTATCTCCGACAGTGCATCCTGCAGGGAATCCCTAAAATCCACCAACTCACTGCTTTCCCTGAAAATATGTACTCAGTTATTTATTTCTTCCCCTTCACACCTCCAAGATTTACTGTCTGCCTGAGGAAAAATTATCTGGCATCTACTTGGGGTATAAAAATATCTATGCAAAAATGTCTAAGCAAAAATCCTAAATCTTCTAGATTTTGTTTCATATTTGGGAGACATACATATCTCATTTTCTTCCTCTCCCCAGTGTTTATTACTACTCAAAAATAAATATATATAATGGAAATCTAATTTGGTCAAAACTATTATTTAATATGTTCATAGGTTCATAGATAGGTACTAGGCTATCAGCCCTAGGGCCTATACCAGCCTGGCCATAAAGATTCCCTGGCTTTCGCCACCCAAAAATTATTTTCCTGTGCCCCTGTCGAGCAGAGCCACAGAAGTGATCCCCGGGGTGAATTTCCTATTTCCCATCCAATTGTCAAGATTTTTCTTAAACAGGGCTAATGAGGTGCTCTTCTTGACATGAATGGGCAGTCTGTTCCAGAGTATGGGGAGTCTCTGGGACAGGAACCTATCCCTCCAGCATGTTTTGTTAAGTGACAAGGTTTAGGTCCCTGCAGCATGTGGCTTGGAGGGATTGGGATTTCTTTAAGTGTAGCATGTCCAACAGCTCTGGGTTTGACATGGCTTTGTATGTTAGGCAGAGATTGCCTCTGAGTAGGTGATATGCGATGGAGTAGAGCTGGAGTTTTTTGAGACGGTCTGCATAGGGTATCTGTTTGAGGCCAGTGATCCTCTTTGTGAGGTATTTCTATGGCCTTTCCAGTTGTTGTAAATGCCTTGTGAGGTACAAACCAAACAGGGCATTGTACTCTATAATCGGTCTAATGAGTGTCGAGTAGAGAGGAAGAATGACCTTGTTTTTTCTGGATGAGAAACCTTTTGTGATGAGGTGTGCCACATAGTAGGATTTCCTGACTACTATGGCGATGTGGTTATCAAAGTAGAGACTACTGTCCACCTGTGTCCATAGGTCACTTATCACACTTTCGGTGTTAAGTGGACTACTGCCTATGTGGTATTTCATGAGTACAGAGTTTCTCCCGAAGGGGATGACAATGCACTTTTTGGCACTGAGCCTGAAGCCACGGCTTTGAAACCAGGCATCTGTCTCAGTGAGGCCCTTCAGTAGGATGTCCACATAATTTGAAGATTCAATAATGGCTCCCAGTTTGCAGTCATCTGTGAACTTCATTAGCCAAAGGCCTTCTCTGTTAGCCTGTACTTCAGAGAAGTAGATTTATTTTTATTTTATTTTATTTTACATTTGTTGACTGGGATAGTCCGACTGGATGCATGTCCATTTTCAGAGGAGGCCCGGGGAGAAAAGCTCCAAGGGTAAGCAGATACAGCATTACATAATACCAGCATTACATATTACAAACAAACTATTTACAGAGATTACATAAGTAAGCAAGTTAAACAATTCCACAGGTTATAGTTAATCCTGAGCGCAAGTCAGGATTAACTTAAATTACACAGTAAACTGGTTAACAGATTTTTACACATTCTAGAGAGAGTTAGCCAGGCTTGATACATTGACATAGCCAGTTAAGAGACAAATGTTGTTTGAGTCTAGTTTTAAATTGACCTAAGGTGGAAAGTAAGGTAATATCAGCTGGAAGAGAGTTCCAGGATCTACTTACAGAGTTTGCAAAGAGAGAATCACCAGCTGTGTTATTAATTTTGCTAGTCTGAATTAGTAGTTTGTTAGAGGATCGAAGCGGTTTAGGATTGTTTTAGGGGGTGATAATATTTTTAAGTTGAGGAGTATTGTCCGGATTATAGAGGATTGTATAGGCCATAATCAGTTGGTTATACTGGATTAGGCTGGGTAGTTCAAGCCACCCAAGCTGATTTAGATTGATGCAATGATGTGTCCTAAAAGGCAGCCCAGTGGCAAACCTGGCAATGTGGTTGTAGCAAATTGAGAGTTCGTTAAGGACAGTCTTGTTTAAATTCGAGAGTAGAGGGGATGTATACAGAAGGGTTGAAAGAAGGTGAGAGCGAGCTATGGCAATTTTAGCTGCAGGGGTTCGAAAGGCTTTTATTCTGTAAAGAGACCCTAGTTTTTTTTGATTGTTTTGATAGTTTGGTTAACATGTAGGTCAAATTTTAGATTATTGTTTATGATGACACCTAATAGTTTTGTAGAGGGATCAGGGGAGATTATTGTGCCGTCATTTGATTTTATGGTAAAGGTGAAAGCGGTAGACCTACATGTTGGTGAAAATAACAGCATTTTAGTTTTTTTGGGATTTGGGATCAGATGATGTTCAGAAAGCCAGTTTTCTATTGTATTAAAGGTGGTCTGGGTAGCTGACTATAACTCTACTGGAGATGTGGCAGAGCAAATCAGAGTAGAGTCATCAGCATACTGGATACAGCTGACTTTTGGGATGACAGTATAAAGGTCGTTAATGAAGATGGAGAACAGCAAGGGCCCTAGTGTAGAGCCTTGTGGTACTCTAAGGGTGTTAGGTAGAAGGTTAGAGAGTTTGTTCTGCCAGAGGACAGCCTGCTGTCGACCATTCAGGTAGGATTGAAACCATTGAAGGGCTCCGGTATCTAGACAGAATGTTTGTAGGGTGTGGATTAAAAGTTGGTGATCAACCATATGGAATGCCTTGGAAAGATCCAAGAAGAGAGCTGAGGATATATAATTATTATTGCGATTATGGTTTATGGTGTTGATAAAGGCTAGAAGGGCTGAAGTAGTGCTGTGATGAGGAAGGAAGCCATGCTGAGTGTCTGCCATAAGGTGATTCTGGATTAGGTGGTGAATGAGTTGTCTATGAATACATTTTCCATAATCTTTGCAAGTGGAGAGAGTATAGCTATTGGCCTATAATTGGAGAATTCAGTAGAGCTGCCTCCTTTGTGAAGTGGGATTACATAGGATATTTTCCAGATGGTGGGAATTTTAGCTTCTGCTATGGTTCGATTGATTAGTATTGAGACGGGGTAAGCAATAGCATCAGCTGATTTTTGTAGGTACTCGGCAGGGAGTTGAGCAGCAGAAAGTGTAGTGGGTTTTAATTTTTTGATCAAGGTACGGATAAGTGAAGTGGCGACTAGTTGTAAGCTGAACGCGAGTAGGTTTCTAGGGGTGCTACTTTCAGGACCAGGGGAGCTAGGAGGTAGTTGGCTAGCCAGGGCTTCATTTGTCTCAGTAAAGAATTGGTTAAAACTATCAGAAACATCTTCAGGGGTTTTATCAATAGTAGCAGCAGGGATTGGGGTTGAAGTTTGTCCAGGATGTAGTAGATTATTTAAACCTGCCTGAAACTTCTGAGTGTTATTTTGATTTACTGTCTGCAAATTACAGTAGTATTGTTTTTTGTCTTGTAAAATTGATTTTTTTGGTTTCGTTCCTGGATTGCCTGTATTTAATGTGATCTTGAGGGTCTTTAGAAGAATGCCATAAAGCCCATGCTTTGTTTCTAAGGGTAATTTTGAGTTTAGACTCTTTAGAAAGCCATGGCACAGTTTTTGCCTTGGTTCTCTTTGAACAAACAGGTGCATGCAAATCAAGGATCTCAAGGAATTTGTTGTTAAAGTATGCTACTGCTTCCTCTAAGGGGAGGTGTTTTAGAATAGACCAATTACATGAGTTTAGGTCTTGATGGAATTTGGCAGGGTCAAAGTTTTTATTATTTCTAACCTTTCTGAGTAAGAGTTGTTGGGAACTAATGGTTTTGTGCTTAATTACATATGTGAGAAGGTGATCGCTTAGGCCATCAAGGAGGGTACCAGAGGTGTACAGTTGGGGGTGACTATTTATGAGTACCCAGTCAAGTATACTTTCTTTTTGGTTGGGTTTACCTATCCTGGTAGGGGTGGATATAATTTGTGTAAATGCATGCAGGTTAATATGGGTGGTTGGGGATTCTGAGAAACAGGTGCCCCAGTCTATGTTAAAGTCTCCAAGTAGTAGGGTTTCTTGGGGGTAGTGACATGATAGCCAGTGCAGGATATCTTCAAATGTAGATAAATTGTTACCTGGGGGAATGTAAATACAGATGATATTAATGCATTTATTTTTATTAAGTTGCAATTTGGTGGTAAGAATCTCTGAGTTATTAATCTGAGGTGGTTGTATTACATCTATGGTGACATTCAACTCAGATTTATAGAGTACAGCTACCCCACCCCGCTTCCTCGAAGCATGATCCAGCCTGTGTATGTTGTACCCAGGTGGTAACACTTCATTGTCTTCAGTGTTACATTTTAACCAGGTTTCATATAAACAGAGAATCTCAGGGGAGTGGACATCCAGACGTGCAAGCAATTCATGTACCTTGTTATTAATGCTTCTAATATTGAGATGAGAGACTAGGAGAGAGAGTTAGTTGGCCTATTAATTGTAGGTTTGTAGCTTAGATTGCAAGTAGAGGGGGTATGTGTATCTGAAGTGAGTGGGCCAGGGTTGGGGTGAATATCACCACCAAGTATTAGGTTGAGTCTATACTTGGTGATGAACTTCGGGAATTTGTTTATTAGTTTGTGGTGGTGTTTGGATCTAGAGCTAATGTGCCTGGGGTTGAGATGTTGATAGACTGAACAAGATGTTGGATAGGATCTGGTACTTTAAGTATGGTTGAAGTTGGAAGGATTTACAGCTGGGGTGATAATATGGCATTTTGGGACCTGAAATCCTGTGAGAAACTGGTTTTCATACAAGGTAAGGAGGTATGGTGTGAACAAGAGGGGTAGTAAAGAGGGGTATATCATTATCTGTGATTCAGCTAGTGAGTTAAGGAACTGTTTTACCTGGTGATGCAACACCAGAAGACAGAGTGGTGAGGTAAAGTTACTGGAAGGGGGATGGGAGAATGCCAGATGAAAGCTAATAGGTGCTATTAAAATGTAGGTAGTAGAATGGGGGTGGGTGGAATTATCCCAGATGAAAGCAGATAGGATCTAGAAAGTGGGGGAGTGGCTATAGTACTATAAATTTAGAGGTACTGGGGGGCGGGAGGAAATTGGGGGCAGGGAGGGGAGCGAAGAGAGCCCGAGCGTAACGAGGGCGAACGTAGCGGGGCTATTGCAGTTTACAAGGTTTCCTAAGGTGTCCTAAAGCTATAAGGTAAGTATTATAGCTCTTAATGTAAGAGTCAATTTACTTAAGTTACAGGGGAAGGAGGCAACCACTCAAGAAAAAAAAAGAGCCCTATGGCTAACCAATATGGTGACCTGCTTAATTACACAGCACTGTAAGTGAAAGCTTAACAAATGCTTTTTGTGTGTGCAACCTACTCTGTTTAAATGCTGAGAGAAATGGATCGCAGTCCTGTAGACACCGTTTTGTAGGGAACTGTAGAGTTCAATCTGTTTAAATGCTGAGAGAAACTGATTGCAGTCCTGTAGACACCGTTTTGTATGGAACTGTAGAGTTCAATCTGTTTAAATGCTGAGAGAAACTGATTGCAGTCCTGCAGACACCATTTTGTAGGGAACTGTAGCGTTCAATCTGTTTAAATGCTGAGAGAAACTGATTGTAGTCCTGTAGACACTGTTTTGTAGGGAACTGTAGAGTTCAATCTGTTTAAATGCTGAGAGAAACTGATTGCAGTCCGGTAGACTCCGTTTTGTAGGGAACTGTACAGTTCAATCTGTTTAAATGCTAAGAGAAACTGACTGCAGTCCTGTAGACAGTTAAAGAGCAGTCCTGTAGACAGTTAAAGAACTGTCTACAGGACAGTAGATACCAAACAGGAGAGGTCCCAGGACTGAACCCTGTGGTACTCCACTTGTCACTGGTTTGAAGTAAGATTTGGAGTCGGCTACTTTCATGGTGTGGGTTCTGTCAGTGAGCCAGTTGGCAACCCATCGTGTGACATAGGGATTTATGCCAAGTTTAGTGAGTTTATTTATGATTCCAGAGTGGGGGATGGTGTCAAATCCCTTGGCGAAGTCTAGGTAGACTGTGTGAACCATCTTACCCTCGTCCAGGGCTCTGGCAACTGCTTTAAAGAAGTCAATCAGGTCTAGGGGACATGATCTGCCTTTCATGAACCCAAAGTGGGTGGGGTCCAGAGTTTGTAAATTACCTATGTCTTTGTTTATAAGTTCCATGATGATACATTCCATGACCTTGCAGATCAGGTTCGTCAGGCTAATGGGGCAGTAGTTCCAGGGTCTGTGGTGGATCCCCCCTTGTGCAGTGGGATAACTGTAGCTGTGCGCCATTCAGTTGTCACAAAGCCTGAGGTGAGGCTATGACTGAACATGGTACTTAGGTGGGGAGCCAGTTTGTTTTGTAGGTCATGCAGAACAGAGCCCAGGATGTTGTCTGGTCCCATGGATGCTGTATTCTTGGCTTTGGAGAGTGTGGTTTTTACCTGTACGGTCATGATTACCTTGACTTGGTATTCTTTCAGTATTGAGATGGGCCCTTTATGGGGTGAGAGGGGGGTGAAGTTAGCACTGATCTTATCTTCCAGGATGTTGGCAATATCAGCTCCCTATTACGCTGTCACAGACGCAGGTTATCGAATGTGTCTTTGTCGAACTGAAAAGGCAAAATAGCGAAGTGGCTTTGCAGTGAATTCTTTCCCCAGCAAAAAATTTGCTTGACTGCTTTTGCTACTTTGCTGTTTTTGGAACTGTAGTGTGATCTTGGAGTTGGTATATTTAAGTAGGGGTGTATGGGGGCGAAGCCTCCCACAATATGTAATGTTTTACAGTTTGTTTGGGGTTTTTTTGGTTGTTTCGGAACAGCGATTGTTTTCCCCTTGGAAAAAAATCGCTGTTCGTAGGTTTCGACGTTGTAAGCTTTCGCTTACATGGAGTCAGTTATGTGTCGTTCACTCTTCTGAGCATGCAATAGCATAATATAGACCCAATACCAGTTGGTTCTGTATATTTAGTGCCATTGTGATGTAACTCAGAGCTGATCTGAGTGTTGCCATTGAGATTCTTGACATAACTATAGAATGCCTTGTGGTTGTCTTTAGAATCTGTGGCGATTCTGTTTTCATAGCTAGCTTTGGAGGATCTTATAAGGGATTTCAACTTCTTACTGAGGCTGAGCAGGGAGCTCTTCCACTCATGGTATTTTACTCTCTTTTGCAACCGTTTCTTCCTTCTGTTGTAGAGTTTGTTTATGGCAGGTGACCACCAGATTGGCTTCCTTTTTTTGGAGGATAGCGTCTTGGTTCTGTTTGAGATAGCATGATCCATGCACTCGTGTAAGTGCTTATAGAGTGCATTTGTGCAGGATTCAGCAGTCGTAACTGTATTGCCCATCTGCATAGGTGTCATGAAGTTCGGCACTTCTGTCTTAAGAAGCATGAAGTTAGTTTTGGAGAAATTTTTTACCATGGTTTCCTTAATGTGGGATGGGGTGGGATGTGGATATCTAGGGTGATTCGCTTATGGTCGGGTCAGACCAACGAGGAGTTGACTTCAGGTGTGGAACAACGGTCACTAATGCTGGTAATGACTAGGTCTAGGATATTGTTGCCCCTGGTGTGGGTGTGGATAAGTTGATCCAGGGCATTGGAATTTAAAAATTCCAGGAAGCGTTGAGTGAAGGAGTTGGTACATGAGTAGTTTTCCCAGTTAATGGTGGGGTAGTTGAAATCACCCATTATTAGGGTGTTTGGTTGAACCCTAATATTTTCCAGTATATCAAGAAAAGAGGAGTGGGAATCCTGGTGCATGGTTTGGGATCTGTAGCAAGCTACAATTTGGATTGTAGTTTTGCCCAAAGTTAGTTGCACTTGGATAACCTTGGATGCATTATGCTGAGCAACTAGCCTGGAGGTGTGGATATCCTTAATGAGTATGGACACACCTCTGCCTTTGGTGTTCCAGTCCAGGTTAGATGGCCGAAAAATGTGGTTATACCCTGGTAATGCAAGGGTGCTCTCTGCAGCCTTGAACCAGGTCTCAGTCACTGCACAGATATCAATATTTTCCATTTTAAGGAATGCCTCGAGGGAGTGCATTTTGAGAATTAGACTTCTAGCATTGAGTAGCATTACCCTCAGTTTTTGCTTGCCTGCTCCTGTTACGGTGGTGAATTTGTCATTTGATCCTTGCCTAAAAGAGGCACTATAGGGGCGGCAAGAGCCTTAGCCAGTATCCAGAATCCCAAGGGTGACAGTTGCAGGCCATCTCTGGTAGAGCATCGTGGTCTGTCGACCCTGTCATCCCAGGCAGACAGATACTGGATCAACTTAGAATGACACCAGAAGCTTAGCCAATTGTTGAAGTCAATCATTTTGTCCTTGTACTGTGGTATTATTCTGGGTGATGGCAGGATGCTATGGCAGGGCTAGGGTCATACCTGCCTGGGCTACAAGATCAAAGAGCTCTTCCATGTCTCCTTTCATGTAGCCCAGGGAGGTACACTGGGGGGGGGGCCCATTCATGTCAGGAAGAGCACCTCATTAGCCCTCATGAATTGCCCCAAGATGCCCAGATTCACCAGGTGGACAGGAGAAAATTCCAGGAGCTGACCTTTAGACATGCCTGGATAGGTGTTAATTTATTTAGGTACTAGAACTGTTTTCCTCTTTACTTAGTAAGGAAAGTTGAGTGCTGTAGCAATTTATAGAATATCTAATGCTTACAAGTGCTAAGCAAGTGCTGAGCTCAAAGAATCAGGTTTGAGTGCTAAAACTGGCTAGTTATAAGGGTAAATTTGAAGAGCAGACTTTCTGGTGCTGGTAAGAGTTTAACCCTAGGTAAGTGGCACTGTGCGATCCACAAACCTACGCAAACATGGGTTTTTAAGCCAGAAAGTTGAAAGGGATAGAAAGCAGCCCCAAACAGCCAATGAGGTATAATTCCTGAGCTGGAAACCACTCCTCTAGCGACAGATTGGCAGCTCAATGCTTACCACTCCCACTGATAAGCAGAAAGAATTCCCTCTACCACAGTAAGACAACTCAAAAACACAAAAATAAAGTCCTGAAACCAGCAAATCTGGGATTTGGACTATTCTAGTTTAGAAAAAATGTGGGAAATGAGCAAACGGATAGTAATTTTTTTTTTTGTTTGTTTTTTTTGTTTTTTAAGGTTAAATTAAGCAGAAAAATTCAATTTAACAGTAAATAAGCACAGAAAAGGCTATTGCACTTGATTGTGTAGCCTACAACAGTAAATGCAGTTTAAACTTTGAATTTAAGCAGAAATTAAGGGTCTATATCATTTCATTGAAAACTCATTTCATTGAAGCTTAATTCATTGACACATATTCACTGAAAGCTCACTTCACTGAAAACCCAATTCACTGAAAGCTCACTTCACTGAAAACCCATTTCACTGAAACTCATTTCATTGAAAGGTATATATGGCCTATTCCCCACGGTTGTGTGATCTTGGAGTTAGTATATAAAGTAAGGGGGGTGGGGGCACAGCCCCCCAAATTCAGGGGATGTGGGGGCAAAGCCCCTCCACATAAATTGGTTATATGTTGTCTTCTGGAAGAATTCTTTCATTACACTTGTAGGTATCAATCTATATGCTTTTAAATATTTACAATATGTGGGAGGCCATGCCCCCCCCACACCTCCCAATGTGGGGGGCTATGCCCCCCACACCCCCCCTTACTTTATATACTAACTCCAGGATCGCACAACAGTGGGGAAAAGGCCATATATACCTTTCAACAAAATGAGTTTCAGTGAAATGGGTTTTTAGTGAAGTGAGCTTACAGTGAATATGTGTCAATGAATTCAGCTTCAATGAAATGAGTTTTCATTTAAATGATATACACCTGAAATCAAGTGCACAAACAGTAAAACAATTTCAAAATACAGTAGAACTAGTAACAAGACTACTTTAAAATGCCTTTTAGAAGTGTGGTTAACAAAAGCAGTCAAGAAAAGCCAAAAAGGTACTTATAATCAGCAAAAAGTCTCTCTTCCTCATTTCACTACTAACTTTATTTTTTCTCACAGTGATCTTCACTGAAATGCTTTTGTGTTTTTCTTTTTGAACCTGTGTCTACTAAAAAACTGTATTGAATACTACTTTGTATAGACTAACTAGATGATGTGTATTCTGCATTGTACTGTATGTATACTATTGTACTATGTAATAATTGCATATTGCTTCTATTTCTGTGGAGCATTTCTCCCCGGGCCTCCACTGAAAATGGGCTTCTGGCCCAGTCGGAATGCATATATCTTCCCATTGTTTCTTTGTGAATTGCTCATCCAATCTCTCTTCCCATTCCTTTCTAACCTCCTCTGATTGATTCTTATAGTTATCATGCAATATTTTATATAATCTTCAATTATTCTTTTTTTAATGACAGCTTCTGTTCTAGATTCTGTTAAAAACTTTACCAGTACTGGTCTTTCATTTAGGGTCCCCCTCCATTTCCTTCTCTTTGCCTATACCCTGATATCAATCCCTGATAGAGAAAGCAATCTATAACCTGCAGTCCAAATAAATTCTTGGAGTTTCCTCCAATAAATTCTGTCCTCCTCTTACCAATTGTCTGTTTCCCTAATTGCAGTCATCCCTATCAGCAGAATCTCCTTTCTCCATTCTTAGCATACTTTTGGATATAATATTCTGCATGATTATTATTATTCTCCTTAAAGGCCTGCATCCAAAATTCCAGTCTCTCCTTGTTTCTTGAAATTCTCCCATGTTTATTCATCTTCCCTTTCCCCTTTGAATTATAGTTTTCTGCTTGTGCTATGTATAGGAGTCTTAACTGTGTAGATCTGAAATACCTCTTTAAGTTGGGTAATCCCAAGCCACCATGTTCTACTGAAAGAATAACCTTATCCCACTTGACTTTTACCTTCTCTCCCACCCAGATAAATTCCTTCAGCTCTTTATTAATTGCTACCCACAACTTCTCCTCTGGTTGATAAAAATACGCCCGACATATGTATAAGACTAAAGGGACTAAAAATATTTTAACTGCTTGTAACTTACTCTCCATATCCATATAACAAAGTTTCCATTTTCTCAGTTTTTGTATTATCCTTTGTTAGTATTTTCCTACATATCCATAGCTGCCTCACTAAAATCATTTTAATCTGTATTCCCAAATATTTCATTTTATCATGTTCCCATAAATATAGGTATTCCTGAATCAATTCATGTGTGGGTACATAATTTACTGCTATTGCCTTTGTTTTAGCTTCATTAATTTTGCATCCCAAAAAGATATAAAAATATCTCAAAATGTTCCACAACACTGTAATATCTGTCTCTGGTTTTGTCAGGTACAAAATAATATCATCTGCAAATAAAACCAACTTTTCTTGACTACCATACCAATTATATCCTTGAATTTCTGAGTCTCTTATTTTCTTTGCCAATGGTTCTAAATATAATGCAAATGATAAAGAGGAAAGAGGACACACCTGCCTTGTTCCTCTGCTCACGCAGAAATTATCAAAGAGGACCCTACCCACTTTAATTTTCACCTCCAATCCCTCATATATTCTCCTAATCAACCTTATAAGTTTTTTTCAGGAAATGCAAAGACTTCCATTGCCCTGCTCATAAAGTCCCAGCTACCTCTGTCAAGTGCTTTCTCTGCATCAAGACCTACCAACAATGGTATTTTCTTACATTCTGATTCCCTCTGGATGATCAATGTTCTGTTAATGTTGTTAGCTGTTTGCCTCCACTACACAAAACCACATTGATTCATATCTATCAGTTTTGGCATTACTTTTGCCATTCTTTTAGCCATTATAGACGTGAACACTTTATAATCATGGTTTAGTATTGAAATGGGCGTGTATGAAACTGGATCCAATGGATCTTTACCCTCTTTAGGAACTAAAGCTACCATTGCTTTCTGCCAGGATGTTGGTACTTCTCCTCCTCTTAAAATAATGTTAAACAAAACCTTCCAGATCTTTATTAGTTTTTTCCTCCTACCTTTCAAACTACCACAAGAATACCAACTATTCCTGGGGTCTTTCCTGTAGACTGGTTATACATCACAATTTTTATCTCATCTCCTCCTATCCTGTTAGTAATTGAGCCTTATCTACATCTAACATTTGGCATATTTAATTCTTCCATAAACATTACATTTGTATCTTTTCTTGGTTTTCATATTTCTCTGCTTCATACAGACTCTCAAAGAATTTCTGAAATATTCTAATACCTCTACAGGATCTCTTGTTACTTTCCTTGTTATAGGATCCCTAAGTTTGGCAACAGCCCTTTCTACTTTCTGTTGCCTGAGTCGTTGTACTAAAAGTTTTTGTGTTCTAGGGTTATAATCAAAAAACAGTTGGTTAACAGAAATCTTGCTAAGCTCATGCATATTATTGAGGTAATCCATTATTTTCTGCCTAGCATTTTGCAGTTGATTTTCTTGTTCTGTGCGATTCCCCCTATTTTGCAATAATTTAACATTTATCAGTCCCTCTGAATATTTTTTGTTATTTCTTAACCATAGCTCCCTTTCTTTTATTTCCACCCTATTTTTAAACTCCACCTTAATTTTATTCCACTCCTTAGCTATATTTTCAGGAGAAATGTCTACCCTCTCCAAAAGCTCATGAATAATTTCTATCACCCATTCCTTAAATTCCTCTCTTTTCAATAGATAAGTGGAAAACTGCCAATGTCTCATTTTTATTTCATTACCCTGTGTTTTTATTTTAGTTATTATTGGTGCATGATCTGAAATAGTTATTGGGTACGTATCAAGACCTTCAATTAAATGCACATGTTCCTGTGAAATGTAAATATGTCTAGCCTAGCCCAATTTTTATATATTGGGGAATAATATGCAAATTCACTCCAAACTTCTATTACTGAATTCACATGTTCCATGCCAAATATTTTCATCAATTTCTTCAAAAATCTACCCTTCTTTGTTATATTTTTCCTTCTGGCCACCCCAACACATCTTCACTGCTGCAAATGAAATTCCAGTCTCCAACTATAAGTAATACTGGGTCTATATTAAAATAGTGAAACCTCACTTACACGAATACCTAAACACCGACACATAAATAGCAAACCGCAAAAACACTGAACGTCCAGAAGCCCGAAATTTTAAATATCGAATTGTCATGGTTGGCTCTTATCTGGTATAGCTCCCTAATGTAAATGTGAAATAGTTACGGACCTTAGGGTTAGGGTGTGGGTTAAAGTAAGTGCATACATAGTAATACATGCAACATTTACTTTAGGGTTAGAAGTAGGGTTATGTTAAGTGTATGTATAGTCATATAGTTGTGTAGCTGAATGTACAGGTAAATTATACTTTTCCCGTAGTTGGGTGTTGTTTGTTTATAGTTAGATACATTTGTGTGTAGTGAATGTTTGATTAGGATATGGTAATATGGGATAAGTGTAGATATGGGGAAGTGTGGATTATTTATTTTGTTTGGGTAGGTAGTATGTAGTGGGCGGTGGGGTTGGCCAAGTATGGCAATTTGATATTTTGAATTTTGCACTTCAGGACATTCTGTGTTTTTACGGTTTGTTATTTATGTGTCAGTGTTTAGGTATTCGCGTAAGTGAGGTTTTGGTATTTTAATATAGACCCGTAATATTCCTTGCTGAAAAATGATTATTTCTCCCAGAATTTTCTTAAGATCCATTATAGCATTTTAGGTGGAATGTAAATACATGATATTATAATCTTCCTCCCTTGCCAGTAGCTCCACAGCACTACAAATCTGCCATTATTAACTTTCTTATCTTCTTATATCACTATTGGAGCTCCTCTTGCAATTAATAAGTACTTCTCTTTTCCTTTGTCCCAGGTATTTCGATGAATAACCATCCTGAAAACCTTTCTTTATCAAATTCGCATGTTCAATTCTTTCTAAGAATGTCTCCTGTAACCTAACTATTTGCACTCTACATTTTTAAATATAGTTCATTACTTCTTGTTTTTATTTATCTCTGAGGCCATTTATATTTAAGGATATCAAAGAAAGTAGCATTGTATTAAAAATTTATTATTCCCACCTTTTATGTATAACACCTTTTTTGTTAAATGTCTAGTTTCAGCTTTTGAGTTACATGCATACACAATTTGGTAGGTTGAACATTTATACAGTTGTTTCTTGTCATATACATTTGAGCCTATGCCACATCCTATAGAACATTTTGTTTTATTGAAAGCCCTCAAAAAAATACAAACTCACCCCCAATACCCACCAAAACTTATTAACTTAATACTAACACACAAAACTAAGTACACATTCAAATATTGAAGTTTTGCAAAAGTTCTAAACTGACAGACATGCTCACAGACTTAACTTAACCTAAAAGAGAAGTCATCCATGCTAAGACGCACATTGCAGCCTGTGCTTCTACTAAGTGCTGATTGATTTTGTCTTATCTTTATAGCTCTCCTAGCTGGGAAACCCACTGAATGTCTTTAGAGAACATTAAGTACCTTGGGAAAGCCCCTGAATGCTTTCAGAGAATATTATCTACTTTGAAAAAAACCCTGAATGCTTTCAGAGAACATTATCTCCTGCCAATTTCTCTTTTTTTCTCTCTCAGTGATTCACTCTACATCAGACTGTAACTAGTTTCTCTTTATCAGATTGTCTACATGGAGACATGAGAACCAAGCAGCCAGTTTCTCTGCATCAGATTGCTTCCATGGAAACATGAAGAATAGCTGCAGAATTGTTACTGACCGTACATGTATTTGTTAGAAAAAAGCCTCATAATATTCAATGTTCTTTTTCATTTACTTGTTCTCTCTTAAAACTTGTTACTAAATCAATTTAAGGTCTTTAATCCAGTTGTTTCCTCATGCAAGAATGAGACAAAGCACATTATTTTTTTCTTTTATCAAGCTTTTTAACCAGGCTTTTTTATACATTGCAGTGCCTACATTTATTAAAGCTGAACAAGAAGAGAGAGAGAAGAGGGGAGAAAGAAAGGGAAAAAAAGAGCACTGGTACTTGTTTGCAATCCCCATTACACTTAAAAATAACTGAAAAAAACTTTACTTTATAGCATGTAAAGAAAACCACATGCCACAAAACAGTGCCCTAAATTTGAATGCCATCTTCCAAACTATTCAGAGAATTATTGCCACCCAAATCAAAACAGTATTGGGAAATTGCTGGTGAACCAATAAAAGATCCCTGATAATCAAAGAAAGTAGCTTCATTTTGTTTCACTCATATATCACTTGTCCCTAAATACTGGGCTACACAAGTTGGATTGCCAAGCTTGACACTTACGTATTCCAGAGTAAGCAATTAACTGAAACCATCTTATAACTCTTTAACTACTCTACTTTACATCTCAAAGCAATGAATCCAATCTCAGATTTGTACCCCCTAATCTCATCTCTACTCTTCAGGCTGCCCAGTACACAAATTAACGTCCTACCATGAATACCTTCTTCTTACCTGTGAAAGAAACAGAAGTTGTCAGCAACTAATACCCAAAAAACTGTCTAATATTTTTTTTCAAAAATGCCCTGGATAGCCAGCTGCTGACTCTCTTTGTGGTATCTGTTGAACTGCCTTCAGCTGCCAAGTCTGAAGCCCTATGCACCCTACACAAATGCATGGCATAACTATCAGCTTTAATGGCTTGTGCCATCAAGCCAGACCTCATCCAGGCAACAGACAACCTAGCTTACATTGGAATGCCTACACAATCCTGGAAAACCAGACTTGCTGAGTTGCTCTGGCAAAAGTTCTGCTAAGCTATCCAATAGCACAATTTGCTATCCTTTACCAACCTGATTGGTCTTCAATATTCTAACCTCAAAATGAACTAGCTCTTTGTAAGCTTCTTAACCCATGGCAATTTTGCTGAGGTCCCTAGGGCCGACAAATGTACTCATCATCCTAACTGATTCTTAATTTTCCCATCTACTAACAAAATATCTGGTTATAAGCTGTATGGACCACCATCTTTCCTTCAATGGCAACCTTAAGACAAAACTGCTGAAGTCCTGAAGAACAACACCATAAACATATTTTATTGACTCTGACCAAGGCTATTGTACCAAATAGCTTGCCATACCTATCCAACCACCTGTGTTACTTTGCGCACTACTGTTCAACTCACCTGTGTTCTGAGCACCAACTCCCAAAACCTACAAAGCTAAAAATGAGTTAGACTGTCAGCCAAAAAATTACAATGTCTTGAGATATGCTTGTTTGAAAAGGAAAAGTTAATTTTCAACTAGAGCAAATAATTTGCCTTAACAGTCCTTGAACAAACCTAGACCTTGCTGTTTTCTTCATCAGGACCTGAACCAAAGCTAAATTATCAGAGTTTACAAAATACATTCTTGTTCCAGAAATCCACTTACCACATCACCACTAATGCTCAAATAGGCATTGGTTCCTAAAACGTGATGTCCTTCATCCACTCATCTGGCTATACCTCAGGCTGTCATTCAGCAAACCATCTGCCCTTGAAGTATAGATTATATTTGGAATCCCAAAAATCAACAAGGATTTACACAAGCCACCTTTATGTCCCTTTGTTAATGGTAGGAATTCCATTACATACCCCTTAGCTAAATATGTGGATAATTTTACAAGGTCATCTCCCATGATTTAGGCATTGAATGGATAAGCCTCTTACTTATAATGAAAGGAGCCAACAACCAAAATCTGTCCCTAATCCAGGAACTACTGGATATCATTTTGTCCAATACTTTTTTTCTGTTTGAGGGCAGGTTTTTTTTGCAAAAAAAGGGTGTTGCTATGGGCTCCCCATGTGGGGCTAGCCTTGCCAATTTGGTTATGGCCTATTGGAAGAGTGAATTTATGTTTAAAAACAATCCATTTCCAGATTTAATATATTATTATACACAATATATGGATGATATCTTTAACCATTTCCGATAGAACACTCGAGTGATGTTGACAATAATCCACACGGATGTGTTGCATAGAAATAGTAGATTTATTGAGCGTGCTTTCGTCTTAGAAACCAAGACTTCATCAGAAAACAGTTATAATTCAAAAACACAGTGCTCTTATACCCTTGAGCTAATGAAATAATTAATTAGCAATCAATTATACATCTCCCCTGTCATACTTAAAGCAGCATACCAATATTTCATGATTTTAAAATGTTTTAAAAAACTACAAGTAAATGAAGCTATACAAATACAATGAAATATGATACTAATACATTATATATAAATTAATGACAACAATAATAAAATATAATTTGATATATACCATATGCATTAATATGATACTAATACATTATATATACATTAATGACAATAATAAAATATAATTTGATATATACCATATACATTAATAAGAGGAAAAAAAACTTACTTTGTGTTTAAAGCTAATAATAACCTCAAGTTTTTACTGGAACATCCTATAAAAATAAATGATACATCAAGAGGAACTAGGACTTGTGGTTCCTGTGCATACTGTTCATATATTTTAGGGGTTGACTGGGCGGAAATCGGTTCCCCTAAGAGAAAGGTGTGGTTGAAGAGAGATTCATGTGGCTCCAAGCAACTGGTTTATATTTCTATTTGTAAGAACTGGCAACAGTTCTATGTTGGCAAAACTGAAAGGGCTTTGCGTAGAAGGATCTACGAGCACCTTTATGCCATTAGACGTGAGGATGATAATAATGCTCTCTACAAGCATTTAAAGGGTAATAGTTTATGTAAAACTTTTCTTTTTGGTATTCTTGAGAACCTTGGTAATGACATCAGGGGTGGTGATTGGAAAAACAGGTTAGATAGGCAAGAGTTAAAGTGGCAGCTAAGACTGAATTCCACCCACCCCCCAGGTATTAATGAAGCATGTATTTATTTATTTATTTATTTATTTATTGACATTTTTTTTAACTGGGTTTGTTCAACTGGGCTTGTGGCCCTTTTTCAGTGGAGACCCAAGGAGAAAAGCTCCAGTAATACATTTTTAAACAAGAACAATTTTAAACAATATTGATATAATAGCAGTTATAGCAAAACGATTCACATATGTTGGGATACATGCATAAAGTTAAAGTTGCATTAAAAAGAAGCTAAGTAACAATTTTACATTGATATAGTTTAATAGGTCAACAATGAACATTTTTTGTTTGTATAAAATTGTGCAAATGCATAGTAGACACATTGGAGAGAGAGGTGTAATGAGGTACTAAGTATGGTCCTTTTGAGGGTACATAAAGGGAAGGAAGACTAGGTAGGGTCATGGCAAGGGCAGGTTCTGGAATTGAGAAAATAAGCTTTTATTTCATTTTTAAAGTGTGAGGTGTGGGAGATTGAATGTAAGTCAAGGGGAAGTTTGTTCCAAGCATGGGCAAGGGAGTGTTTGTAGAGTAGTTTGCCTACTGACCTTTTTGGGTGGTAGATATCAAGTAATTGTTGGTTAGAAGTACGGAGGGTCCAGGATGGGATGTAGATGGAGACTAAGGAAGATAGAGATGGACAGAAGGAGGGTTTATAAAGAATAGAGTGTAGCATATGAAATTGATAAGATAGCAGAAACTGGGGAAGTTCAAGCCATTGAAGAGAGTTTAAAGAAATGCAGTGGTGTGAGTTGTATGGGGAGTTAGTAATGAATCTGGCTATTTTATGGTAAGTCTGCTGCAGTTTGTTTAGAGTGGAGGCCTGGATATTGGTAAGAACTGGGGCAGCGTATAAGAGGGAGGGGAGGAGGAGTGCCTGGCCCAGGGTAAGTCTAGATTCAGGTGTTAGGAATTTTTTGTTCCGATATAGCAGATCTAGTTTCTGGTTTGTTTTTTTATACATTGGAGTATGTGTTGATTGAACTTGAGTTTGTCATCGATAATGACCCCTAGGAGTTTTGTGTGGGTGTCAGGTTGGATATTTGTATTGTTAGAAGATGTAATAAAAAAGGAGGTTTTGTGATGAGAAAGAGAATGGGGAAGGAAAAGTAGGAGTTTGGTCTTTTTGGGATTTAGGATCAATAGACTGTGAGAGAGCTATTGTTCAGTGGATAGTAGGGCCTGTTGGGTCAGAGAGTGTAGTTCAGGAATGTTATTTCAGATGGATATAAGTGTGGAGTCATCGGCATACTGAATAAGGGAGGATTCTTTGCATGAGGTGTAAAGATCATTGGTGAAGATGTTAAACAAAAGGGGTCCAAAGATGGAGCCTTGGGGAACACCAGTGGAGATGGGAAGGAAAGGTGAGGAGGATGAGAGCCATTTGACAGATTGTTCCCTGCCAGATAGGTAACTATTAAACCAGGCAAGTGCAGAGGGGGATAGGTGGAGATTTGCGAGTTTGGATAGGAGTAGCGGATGAGAGACAGTATCAAAGGCTTTGGAGAGATCTAGGAAGAGACAGGAAATGAGTTTATTGATGTCTCAAGCCTCTGCAATGATATGAGTGAAGGAGAGGAGGGCAGTGATGGTGCTGTGGTGAGGACGAAATCCATGTTGGGTAGGGGTAAGTAAGTGGTGTGTGAGGAGGCGATTGAGAAGCTGTGAGTGAATACATTTTTCTAATATCTTGGAGAGGGGGGACAGAATGGCAATGGGTCAGTAGTTTGTGGGGTCAGTAGTTTGTGGGGTCAGTGGAGTTTCCATCTTTATGAAGAGGGATAGTGAAGAAAGATTTCCAAAGGGTGGGGACAGTTGATTCCAGAACAGATTGATTAATTAGTGTAGATACAGGATAGGCAATTGAGTCGGCAGCAAGTTTGAGGAATGTAGGAGATAGATTGTCAGTGGAAGGAGAGCAAGGTTTTAGCTTGAGTAGTAGAGATTTGATGTAAATAATGGGAACTGGCTCAAAAGAAAACAAAGTTGTGCTAGTAGGACTTAGAGAGGTGGGTGTCGAAGTAGAGTTTGCTTAGAGGTTACCAGATTTTGGATGGAAGAGATAAAGTATTTATTCAGAAGGGTAGCTGTTTCCTGACAGGAAGAGTTAGGGTATGGGGAGGGATTAGAGGGCTTTCCAGGACAGAGGATGTTGTTGAGAGTTGACCAAAATGTTTGAGGATTGGATTTGTTGTTAAGCTGAGCAGAGCTATAGTATAACGTTTTGTCATTAGTTGTATGTTTTTTTGCAAGGTTCCTCAGTTGCCTGTATTTTTGAAGAAAAGGTGGTTGTTTAGTTTTAGTCCAGGTTTTCCAAGCATGATCTCTTTGTTTCATAAGGGACCTAGTCTCTTTGGAGAGCCAGGGCGCATGGTTTGATTTTACTCTGATCTTCCTAGAGGAAGCATGTAGTATTACGCCTGTATTAAAATGCAATTAATTTAAGCTTTAAATGTTTCTTTTAAGTACAAAAAGTTATATTTTATTCTTATTAATGTATATGGTATATATCAAATTATATTTTATTATTATTGTCATTAATTTATATATAATCTACTAGTATCATATTTCATTGTATTTTTATAGCTTCATTTACTTGTAGTTTTTTAAAACATTTTAAAATCATGAAATATTGGTATGCTGCTTTAAGTATGACAAGGGAGATGTATAATTGATTGCTAATTAATTATTTGATTAGCTCAAGGGTATAAAAGCACTGTGTTTTTGAATTGTAACTGTTTTCTGATGAAGTCTTGGTTTCTAAGACGAAAGCGCGCTCAATAAATCTACTGTTTCTATGCAACACATCCATGTGGATTATTGTCAACATCACTCGAGTGTTCTATCGGAAATGGTTTACGTTTGTTTACGGTTGGTGTCTTGCAGTTCCTTGTTTTGTGTTTTTGGATGGTATCTTTGTTATATTTAAAGGATGACATGCACTTTTTGTAGAATTTATTCAGTATTGTAACAGCATGACTGAATTTTTCTTATTTACCTACGTTTTTCCCAGTGACCGAATTGCTTACTTGGATATAGACCTGTTTAAGGACAGGGACAATAAAAGCTATAAAGCTAGAATTTTTAGGAAGGATACCTATTCAAACTCCTTCTTGCATTTTTCCAGTGCTCATCCATTGTATCAGAAAAAGCCTGTTGTGAAGGGTCAGCTCGTTAGGGCAGCAAGGATGGTTACTAGCAATTTAGATTTCCTTGTGGAGTGTAACCTATTGAAGAACATGTTGTTGAGACGGGATTACCCTGTCCAATTAGTGGATCATTTAATAATGGAAGTGCAAATGAAGAGAACGTCAGGGCACTTTAAGGCTATTTTGAATAATGGAAGATCCCTCTTAAATGGAGATAATTTAATTGGGGTGGATAATATTGTTGATGGTGACATCAACTTTTGTTCAACATTCATCACACCATTCAGTCTGAATGCCTTTGACATAAAACAAATTTTATTTATAAACTGGTGTCTGATTACATCTGATGAGTCATTAATGAGTAGGTTTGAGGGGAGACCTAGATTTATTTTTAAAAGGGTTCAGAACTTAAAGAATTTTTCTGGAATGAAGAAACCAAAATTTTGTGAGACAACCAGGGATGTACAAATATGATGCATGTCCATACTGTAAATACACTGATGTAGAGAACACCTTTTTGATTAGAAAACATAACTATAAGTGCAGGGGCTGATATAACTGTAATTCAAGAAGTGTTGTTTATTTACCTAAATGTTAGTTATGCCCTTGTTTTTATATAGGAAAGACAGACCGTAAACTAAGGGAACAATTGTAAGAGCATTTGTACAGCATTAGAAAGGGTAAACTAGAGAACGCACTAGCGAAACACTTAGTAGGTCATCCAGGGCATTCCTTTTTGTTTAAGGTAATACATCATGTAGAGAATGATGA